>NW_024068236.1:0-195321 GCF_009389715.1 Phoenix dactylifera
CTGACTGTGTCTAATTTTCTATCCTTGAACTTTGACAGTCACCAAAGGATCATTTTGACCCTTTAAAAGGTTAGATCCCTTTACTAAGCAGGGCAGGTTGTCTCCCATATTAATATACTATGGTCAGAGTTATAATTGATCCTAATTCTGCCCAGTCATTTGTATCATCTCATTTTACTTGCCACTTGAAATGGAATCTGGAACAGCTAGATTGTTGTCTGTCAGTATCTATTCCTATTGAGGATTCCTTGCCTACAAAACTTGTCTATAAGTCATGTGTGGTATGTGTAGAAGGTAGGGAACTAAGTGTTGACCTAACCATCTGAGATATTCAAGATTTTGATGTGATTTTAGGGATAGATTGATTAGCAGCCTACCATGATTGTTGGTTGTTTCAGTTAAGAAAGTTACCCCTAAACCAACAAGTGTTCCAATTTGTCGGTATTAGGAGGGTCAACCCTCCTTGTGTTCCATCTTCCATTCAGGCTAAGTGTCTCCTTTTAAAACTATAGACAAGAGGAGTTGCTTTGAAGTTCTTCATCAACCAAAAAGATACAGGATACAAAATGATAGAATAAACATGACCTTTCATTTACTAAATATTTTAATAATCAATCCTTATGCAATCTTATAGGTGAATAGTGAATAGATCTAGATGATTTACCAGCTTCACTTGCTCTTTTACATCTTCAAGTGTCAAGTCATCAACATCAAGATTTTCATAGCTCATTAAAGCACCTAGAGCTCCTAAAAACCCCTCATGGCGCAAAAAAATTGCTTGCATTTGGCCTTTGGACCTGAAAGATTATTAGAAAAAATGCCCGCAGAAATATTAGCAAGTCATCTTTATTAGAAAGCTCAATACAACTTCCAAAACAAAATACTAGTTTCGAACCACTATATTCAGATTACCATAAAGTGAAATGATGATTTCCAAAAAAAAAAAATAGTAGTTACCAATAATCAATTGCATAAGAAATGTTGTCCATTGTACTAGCATGGCCACGAATGTATGATCCTCCAAAAAAGACCCTTTTGAGCCCTAAGAGTGCTGCTACAAGGAAAGAGATCTGACACATACAGATCAAGAATAAGCACCAACAAAACCCTTTTTCCAAGTAAAATGACTAATAATTTTACTAATTGAACTTTGTACAACAGGCATGAAAGGACCATAACAGATATAAATAAAGTTCCTACAAGGTGGATGCTAGAATTTATTAAACATAGTAAAAGTGAATCTACTGTAGTTAGAGATTCAGATTGTAATGAAATATACAATGTAGGACAAGATTTAAGTATCGCAAAATATGTCAATATGATTGGATGCTCATATAGAAGTAGTACCTTTGGAAGGTTATATTACGTTTTATCTGGATTTTTAACCTTTGCTCCAGTGTATGATAACAAATGTTTTTGTTAACATCCTGTCCAAGTTATAAATTGGGCCTTTCGCTTCACATGAGAGGAAGGACAAAAAGGCAATAGGAAAAGGTCCAGGCCATCTAAAATAGAAACAAAGTTTTCCCAAGAAGGTGCAGCCATGTTTATAAAGGCAAAGAAACAGATGTATACACACAATATATCAGCATATATCAATGCATATGAAAGAGATACACACTGATACAAATTGATAAATATCAATGCTTGCCAGCAAAGTTATGGAAACATTCACCCCTGTGCTTTCCGATAACCTATAACATAGTATGTACGTAGATACAATGCAGATGGGCACTTTGATCCCAAGGTCTTGGGTTGATTATTTTGAGATGTTCTTACCAGAAACTCAAACTATAATTAGATGTGTTATTATCTTGACTACTTTGAATTGGCTTGTGTATCGACTAAATGCGAAGACTAGCTTCCAATAGAGATGTATGGGAACAAAATGGTCAAGTGAAAAGTTAATATATGCTCCAAAACAATCACTGAGAAAATCAGTAAAGTAGTTGTGGTGTATGGACTTAGTAAAATGAAAAAAATTATCTCTGTGTTAGTTGATAGCAATTTTTTCAGCATATTGTTCTAAAGCAAATGCAGCTGATACTGTCATATTTGGAAGAAATATAGAAGGTATTCAAAAGTTAAAACATTCTCTACATAAATATTTTCAGATGAGGGATTTGGAAAATCTCACACTTTCTACTGAAAGTACATAACTAGAAGATATCAGGAGTAAAGAAATTGTTGATCTGTACCATGGGAGCTATCTACCATTCTATGAGAAATCCATGGAACCAAGCTTGTAAAGACTATAGAAGTCCTCAATCTAAAAGTAACCATTGATCAAGGAACACATCTGGAAGACCAAGAGAAGTGCACCATACATAACAAGGCAGGCAAATTGAATATTTGATAATTGCATGATTAGATACTATGCTTTAGCATTGTCACTCAATTCATGCATCAGCCTAAAAACCTTGACTTGATGCCATGGTTCATATCTTTTCAATATCTAAAAGGGATCTGAGCTGCAGATTGGACAAGATTGCAGTTCATACAAGTTTGATTAAAGTTATTGCACCTTTGTCGAAGGATATGTGGATGAAAAAGAGCAAAGCATGGTTATCACTTGTCAGATCAGCATTGTAGCATATCATGCGTGAAGTCACATAGTTAAAGACACCTATCATCAAGATGAGCTTCCTGGCTAAACATCTACAGATGTGATATTGTGAGAACTAAGCTATTGGATTTATGACCAAGTGTCATGAAAAAACTAATCATATTGAGGTGTATGTCATTTCATTAAAGAGAAGATAGAGATAAAGAAGTTGTCACCTCCAATAAAAAAGGGTGTCCAATACACGAGATTCCAGCCACTATGGGGTTTGGGGAGAGTCAAATGTATGCACAACCTTACCCCCATGTGCGGAGAAGCTATTTCCGTGTTTTGAATCCGTGACATCCATGTCATAGTAGAGCAACCTTATTGTTTCACCAAGGCCTATCCTCAAGTTGCCTCCTCTAATATCAAATCAAAATCAGGAAATACTTTCATAAAATCCTTTGAAGTATGTGAGGACCTGCATAGATGTTTGTCCAGTCCCACGTTAGGGCATTCATCAAGAAGGTCTTTCAAGGCTAGCCCTTTCATGAGATTCTAGGCCATCACAAATGGTATTAGTGCCAATCATCCCAAGACCAACATGCAGCAAGGGGTCACTATGGCATGGGCTTTTTTGGGGCTAACCATGAGTCTGTTGTGGGGTTTGTGATTGGACCCTTCCCTTAGTGAGGACATCAAGAGGAGGAGTGTGTGGACCATGGTATGCTGAACCGGCATGTAACGGCCGGTTCAGCATGTAACGGCTGGTTCAGTACGTATCGGACCGGTCCGGTACCATGGTGAAAAATGGTTCGGCCCCATACGTACCGGTCCGGTACCATGGTGGAAAATAGTTTCGGCCCCTATGGGGCCGAAACCGAGCAGTATGGAGGGCATACCGGTGCGAACCGGTACAAGCCCAGTACCACCTTGTACCGATGCAAGCCGGACCAGTTCGCATTGGTATGCCTTCATTTTGACCATTTTGACCATTCTAGCGCAGCGAACACTAACTTTGCCTCAAGGAGAAATCATGTTCCTGGAGTTATTCAAGCTACTGGAGTGGTATTCACTTCAGCGTCACCCGAGAGCTTGAAAGCCATGGAAGGCCTTAATCTTGCCTGAAGCACGCGGCGATGTGACCTAAAGTGGTCCAAAGTGGCCCTAAACATAGAAACATTAAAAAAATATGAAAAAAACATCAACAAAACAACAAAAATAGCCGAAACCCATCCGAACCAGTGGTACGGGTTCGGTACGGCCGGAACCGGTACCATACCGGTCCGGTAGGCCACCGGTATGTCTACTGGTACCGGTTTGGCAGACATTGGTGTGGACTCATCCGAACATGTGTCTAATCCCACATTAGGTCGGTGTTGGAGAGGACTTGGGTACTTAATTATGACCCCAAGTAGTAACTTATTGGCCAGCCCTTTTTGGGTGAGGTTGTAGTTATTACAAAGTAAATAACTACAAGATTCCTGACCTGACTTAATGTCCTCTTTCACAAGACATTTGGTTGAGAAGGATTTGGTAAAGCTGACCCCTGCTTAAGAGTTCATAAGAGCGAGTTGAGGTCTTGACTTACACAGCCAGGGGCCCAAATTGGTGGTGGAAAGATAAAAACCCCAATGCAACAAGCTGCTTTATAAAAGATCAACCATAATTAGCAAATTTATGAGTTAAATAGCTAACTCAGATTTTTGTCGTGCAATTGGGCCTTAGAAGTATTTTTGAGCCTAGACTTGGCTGAACTTTAGATTTTAACTGCCTAAAGTGGCCAGATCCTGACGTCAAAGGACATATTGTCCTCTACACACTTAAGTGCTTGCCCTAAGCTTATAATAAGAGAAATATGGGAATGCACATGACTAGTCTCTGCAGTTTCGTACTTACCATTTATTCCCTTCTTCTCTTCTGTTTTGCATTTGCTCATCTCTCCAATTCTTCTATCCTTACTTACGCCTCTAATTTTAAGGGGGACAATATCACATCTCTTTTCCAAAAGATCAGTAAGCACTCTTTGGAAGGTTTTTATCCCTTCAAGTTACCACAAAGTTGATTCTAATAGTTTGGTGAAAAATCTTTAGTCACTAAGCAATAACAAAAGAAACTACGGAAATGTCTGCAAATAATTTGAGGAACACAAAAGAATCTTAACAAGTAGATCAATAAGAATTACTATAAAAATAAGATTACTTTTTGGTAGCAAAACACCATAGCAGCTAGCAGCACTGAGATCAGCAGTTCAGAAACTTTATGAACATAGTAAGATGCACAATTTAAACTGTATGATTATATTTACATTGTAAGATGAAAATAAATATATTGAGGATGTATTCTCTTGTTAGTATCACTAGGTTTGCTTCAGAGTTTGTTTCTCTTTTTTTATTGTTTTGAATGAGTGAAATCAGTAGATTGACTTACTTGTGCAATGTTATAAGTAAAAGCACTCAACAATGTAGTAGCAAGATCCTCAGCTCTGTAATCTGACAGCTTCCTTTTAGAATCTATCACCTTTCCAAAGCTAGAGGCAAGGGTTGATGCTGAAAGCCCTTGCTGGAACAAATTAAACAAATAAAACTCACGGTTACTAAAATCATATTGAAAAGGGGGAAATCACTCAAAGGCACCATGGACAGCTTTGCCTTATCAAACATGACTCATGAGATGCCATTGATATTAGTAGAGAAATTATAAAGCTCCAAATGTAGTTTCTTAACAAAGCGTTGGCACATAGCATGTTGCTAAAACATGGCCTCTTCTCAACAAAATATGTTAAATGCAAACTCAAAGAGTGGTATTTTTTTTCTCTTTTATCAAAGAAACATACCATGAAACAACAAGAAAACATCAGAAAAAGGTAGTGACAGGAAAAACATTTTTGCACAACTTGACAAAGCATCAATTTGATTGCAATTTTGTACTCATTAGGAGAAAGATAAGAAATGGTGCGGAAACAGAAAGTACATATTAATTTCTGCACCAGTGGGTTAAATGAAAAAACTATTTAAAAGTTGTGAATGAGGCATTCATAAGAATGTAATTGAAAAACAGAAAGGTTGTGGTCTTCGTTTAGAAGACTTGGTGCAATCAACAGTTACTCATGTTTAGCATTATAACAGAATAAGAACTTCCCCAAAATAAAGCAATAAATGCTATATGGGGAAAATGTACCCACAACTGTAACTCCGATTATGAGTGCAGCTGCAGTTCCGTTAACAATTGATGAAATGAAATCATCAACAGAAGGTTAGTAGTTAATAATACAACTAGATGGATGGAATCAAACCTTTTGGCAAGCTAATTCTCCGCAAATATCTTTCACAATTAAATCGAGCACAAGATTATCCCCTTGCTGACTCAATTTCAAGAAGTCATCATAACTGAAACAAATAAAAATAAGTATCAGAATTTGAAAAAAGAATATTATGAAGCATATTACAGATTGGCAACATTACCTCGTGCAACCTGTTAAAAGTTTTGCTAGACCAAATATTGTGCCACCACCAATATGTGTCCCAGTCACCCGTTCAAATATCTTGTTTCCAGTAACCTACATACCATTTATACGTATTACAACTTTCTTGCAAAATCTTAGAGGGTTCATGAGTTTGAGCTAGTAGACTTTTTTACAAATAAATGTCACATAACATGCAGAATTACCTTTATTATGCCGACGCCTGAACCAATATTGACAAGAAGATACGGAAATAAGTTCTTTTGATTAATTTCTATGGGAGTCCTTTTTCCATCCATGTGTGTAAAGGATTCACCAGGGATTTTCTGCCCAAAAAGAACAGTTAACATATTTGACAATTTGTTCTATTCCAGATACTAACATCCTCATGAATAAGTGATTCCTAAGCATACCAGATCATATGGTATTAGCGATTCTCATTCTAAAGAAACATTGAAAACCTGCTCAGCAAAATTAGCATCAAAACATTACATGACTTGAGCAGTTCTGATATCAATGCATAGAACCGGGAATTATACAATATTTCCTAATGTAAATCAGATGTATTGACATTTTGCTTGGATCTAGTATTATAGTATATGATATGCCAATTGGTAATATGGTCTTTTCTTATTTGTCATATCATTACTATCACTATGTGATGCAAGGTTGCCAACTGTGCCAGTTCGTGCCATCCTGCACATACAGCTTCCGGCCTGGACTAGCATGGGACATGCACGTCTGCCAGGTATCCTGCATACTGTAGGGCGCCAAATGATATCAAATCTTGCTTCTGCACATTATGGTTTCACACAGCCCAGTATAATCGCTTTCGAACTAAAAATGTTCAAAACAATTTCTTGCTTTACTTTTTCAAAAATTCAACCCTAAATGAAAGGGGAATTTGAAGAAAAATAGTACAGATCATGATTTAGGTTGATATTATTTTCTACGGAAACACTGGGTTCATGCCCTAAAGCACAAATTCAGGACCAAAATCGAAAAATGCATAAATTTTACTTTGATCAATAAAACCTTCCCCAAAATTAGCTTAGGTCTGAAAATAATTTGAGTAAATGATGTTTGTTAGGGTTATTTTTTAAAAATATATTATCAAGTAGGGCCTATCTAATTATATTCTTCATTAGTCATCTGTTAAAACTTTCTGTCCTTGGTTGCTAATAGATGTCGTAAGTCTTAATAGATGACAAATATAGTTGTTCAATGCATAATAAAAGTTGTTTAATGTTTTAATTCTTATAAAGGACATGTCAAATAGCAACACAAAAGCTTCAGCACAAACCAAATAAGATGATTCAGCATTTAAGTCAATATATTAAACTCTTCGTAGAAACTGAGCATTAAATCATAGAAAGGCAAATAAGGAAAAAAAGAATGGATGCTAAAGTAGCAATTACATGTCAGCATGATCGATATAGCAATATCAACAGTAATAGTCTGCTCACAACTGCATGATATGCAATTATGCATCATGTAATATACAGTTCAGACCACCATCACACTAGACTTTTTGATTCATATATTTCCTAACCCAAAAATATCATACCTCCTTCTATCCCTTTGGATCCTTAGAGTGGTCTATCAGTGATGTTCTATTTCTCACCCTAGGGCATTTCCAAATTCCAACTCTTTAACCAATCTGTTATTACATACGCGAGTTGTTGCTTCTCCAGATGCATTCTCTCTGTTGTCCTTGCCACTTATTGTAAGATGCTCTCTTGTTCCATTATATTGTTATACTCAATAGACAATCATCATGCTCATTATATTGTAGCTAAATGATAACCAATTCCTATCCTTGCAATCATTCATGTCCGCTAATAGAATCAATCCATTTGTGTGGAACTTTAGCATTCGGAGTAGCAAGCCACCACGGATGAACAACTTTGAGCTCTTCATAACTGCATATGATATACCCCTATTGATCAAAACCAAGGATTGCCGAATCGGTACCGAACCAGTACCACTGGTTCAACCTAGTTCACGCATCCAAAAGCCCAAAAAAATTTAGAACCGGTGCGAACCGACCGGTTCCTAGCCAGTATAGGCCAGTGCCATTTTTTAACGCCGAACTAGACCAGTCAAAAATCAAACCGGTTCGGTACGGGCTGAACCGGCCGGTACGGGCCGGTTCAACATTGCTTGATCAAAACCACATGAGGATGGGTAAAATTTGATCATATTTGGGACCAAGGACTATGGTAGCAGGTGTATTAGCCTTGTACCGACCGGTATGTATCATGCCAGAGCGATGGCTGAGTCACTATGGAATATGGATCAAGCCGGATGAGGGCTCATTAAGAAACTTTTCTTTTTATTCCACTATCTTAAGGTAGGAGAATTTTGGAGAGGCGGTGGGAAGGTTATGTAAAGATTAGTTTGAATGTTTGGAGCTTAGATCACTGGATAATCAAATTTTAGAGGCAAGAAACTTGTTTCTAGCTAGGTAATCCCCTCCAACACTAATGTTTATAATTTGACCATAGGTTAGGAAGAAATTGGAGAAAATTAGTACAAATTGTGTTTTAGGTTGATTCTATTTTGTACAAACATTGGATTCATGCCCTAAAGGACAAACCCAGGATCAAAATAAAAAAAAAATTGAGTTTTGGGTTGAACACCAAAACCTACCCTTCAAGCAAATGACGTTTGTTAGCATTATTTTTCGAATATTTTGTCAAGTTGGGGAGGATCCAATTATACCATTCATCAGTCATTTGTTAAATAATTACTAATTTTTTAAAAGTTAATATATGTTTTAATTCTTAATAGCTGGAAAAAATATAGTTGTTCCATATGTAATAGAAGTTTAAAGTTTTTAATTCTTTTAAAAACTTTTGAAATAGCAATAAAAAGCTTTGTCATAGATAAGACAATTTGAGCATTTCAATCAATATATTGTTCTATAAACTGAAAATGTTAGTATGCAGTGTTAAGGGGGTACCATCTGGCCCAAGCTGTGTCAGCCAGTACACAATTTTAATATAGTAGGCAATATAGTGCATACCACATACCGTCCCAACTAGGGCTGGGACAGTACCAGATCCTTGTTTGGGACTGACCTGAAGGAATTAATTTACTGTCTGAATATCTGATTGCAATTTAGAAGAGAAAGAAGAACATGTTAGAGAATAGAAGACAATTAGCAACATAATTAGTAGAGTATGAAGAATAAATAGAAAAATGTAGAGGGAAGGGATAGAAAACAATTTAATGCCTTTTATTAATCAATGGAATTGATTATACCCTCCTCTTATTCTCCTTTTATAGCTACACACACAATAAGATTTACATGATGGGATTTCTTATTTTACCTAACAAATCTCTTGTCTGTCTAAGAAAGGATATAAGAAAAGGAAGGAAATAAAATACTCTGAATTCTGAAATATCGTAAAAGATAGAAAGTTTCCAATATCAAGGAATCCAAAAAAAGAAAGCCACCAAAATCAATTCAAAAGATAATCTTGATGGTATAATATCTTTCTTGATCCAACCTAGTGCTAAACTAGACATGAACGAATTTTTTTTTCTAAAATAAGACTAAGACCCAACAGCAAATGGTTCTGAGAGCAAAGAAGAAAACTGCTAGTATGTACAAAATAGCTATTTCCTCTACTCTCATACTAAAAGTAAATTTATCAAATTCACATCCAAGGTTTTAAATCCTGTGGAATGGGGTTATCCCGATTTTTCTATGGAACGGGACGCATCGCCATCCCGCCCCGTCCCAACACTTGGGACTGAGGATGTCTCGAGATGTGCCGATCGGGATGCTGAGGCAATGGCGGAAAGGTCCTATCCCGACACTTGAGATGGTATCCCGTCTCGATGTCTCGCGGAACATCCACTAGGACTTGAGTCCATGATACGCCATACGTACCGAACCAGACGGTACGGAATATACAGTACCATACTGGTTTGGTACCCGTACACGATATGGGAGCATATCGATACTCGATATGCCGAACTAGCCCCTGTATCGGGCATACTAACAAAGTGACAGGGTAGCATCGATATAGGGCCCGATATCAAGACAACGTACCTTGCTTGAGTCCTTGTTCACATCTAAACTAGACCTAAATTATATCAGCATATCTGGAATGTTTCTTTCCCTTCCAACTAGGAAAATTTCAATCATATTTGCCTAGTGGTTTGCAAAAACAACATAGATGAAATTTTGTCAGAATGCAACAAAGCTGATATATTTGAGTCGTCGAAGGCTTCACTCGAGATTTTGGCTTCCATAATTACAAAAGCTTCACTTGATGGATAATATCACCACTTCTAATGTCTTGGCCATTGTTGTTTTTGGAGTTGTTATCAATCAAATGGATATGAAGAATGTTTCTTCATAATTATTTTCTTGCAAGGTTTATGTGGACCCTTTTGCCTCGTGTTCCACATCATGCAAGTAGTGTTTGTTGCCTGCATCATGCTACATATGATCTCAACAAACTCCTACATATACATTTGGCATATCATTCTTGACCATGGTTTGCCATATTGGCCCGAATCGGGCGGTACAAGACATATCGTACCGTACCAGTTTGGTACCGGTATCCAATACGGATGGCGTACCAACAATCAATATGCCGAAAAGATTCCGTACCATACCATGCCGTATCGACACAGTGCTAGTGTGGCACTGCTACGGGATCCGGTACCGAGATGCCAAACCTTGTTCTTAACAATAATAACTAATCACTAAATTGAAGTTCTGAATATAGATAGTAATAACACCAACACCTTTGCCCATCCAAAGCATCATATATAGTATCAATATGAATGGAGTTTGGCCCTTTTCATTGCATACTGAATTTTGAAATCAAGGTTCGCCGTCTCGATACCAGATCCCATACCGGTGCCACACTAGCATAGTGTCAATACGGTGTAGTATGAAATTTTTTGGCATACTGAGTGTCGGTATGCTACTCAAACCAGATATTGGTACCGAATTGGTATGGTACGGTACGCTCCATACCGTCCGGTTTGGACCGGTACGGCATACCATGCTTGAGATGGTGCCTTTCCTCGAGGGTTAGCCATGTCCATCTTCCATTTGGCATGAGATGACTAATTATGCCTACTTGATTGATACTAAAGCTACTGATACACCAATGAAGCTTAATTTTCTAATTCATTCCAATGATGGTTAACTGCATACAACTTCCATTGACATCAACTCATTGGCCTTGTTGACTATGATCATCTTCTGAAAAGTTCGTCGCATTCTACAGCAACCCACCCAATCTAGCCTAAAATTTATTATATAAATAATTGAAGAGATAACTAGTCAAGAATGACATAGCATTATGCTTCTGAATTGGAAAAATGTTAAGGCTAGGAGTGGTAATTACAAGGAAGTTCTCCGCAGAAAATGAGTCTGCATGTTTGATTTAACCTGAAGAACATTCAATCTTTGGCAGCTTTGCTTATAGTGGGATGAAAGATAGTGGTGATGAAAGTGAGAGGGGTAAAGTGACTGGACTCCATGTTGAAATGATTTTCTGAGGCACTGTTAACACAATTACAAAGAGAATTACAAGACAACTCCAGCTCAATAAAGAAAGCTTTTGCTTGCCCCTCCAGAAATAAAAGAGGGGGAAAAGAGGAGGGGGGATGAAAAGAAAAAAAGCTATAGAAAATACTAAGAAAGGATCCTCCCCAATTCCGCAAAGATTCAGTTTTCGCTTTCTTTATACTTATATTAGACATTTTTCACATGAACTGCTGGATCAAGAAATGAACTAAGTCAGAAGGTAGTCCTCGATGGAAGTGAGATAGGTCTGTTTTAGTTTCAGAACCTTGTTTGTTCCAGGCGCTGTGTGATATGACTAACTATAACACACAATGATGTACATTGCATCCTGTAGCTTATGACTATGCAATCCAAAATAAACAGTCCAGAAGAGAACAGTTTCAGTGTTAAACCTTCAACAAAAAGTTTGCTCCAGCTACAACACTATCCATTTCATCCAGCTTATCAAGAGAAACACCTAGCTTTTCTTTAAACACATCAGCAAATTTATATGCCCCTCCACCTGTGGCCTGGTCAAGCACTATAACAACAGATTAGTTGGAAATGAAGACCGATAATTCAAAGTTTTTTACTGCTACAGAAGGTAGTAGTATTAAAGATCTTATAAAGTCTGAAGCTATGCATCATTGCAGAATTAATTACACACAAAGCACAAAAAATAATTATTTAATTTAAAACAATTCAGAAAGTCACTAAAAATATCTAGTTTTGATCAGCTCAAATTCAAAACAGAGAGCAGAGTATCATAGTTGTCTTTTATGAAAAATCATAACAACAATGAACTATATATCATGCACATCTTCTTCTCCATATTAATTTTCCATGAAACATTGAAATTCCAAAGTGGATGAAAGTAAAAATAACCAGCCATAACAACCTAAATAATCTAGCACATGTTCATCCAAGATGCAGCTTTGTACAAGACAATATGTTTTCACTTTTCAGCAAACTGGTGCAAAACACAAAAGTTTGTTAATCAAAAAAAGAAATTAAATAAACGTTTATTATAAATGCATTTGACAAGACATGAATTGTCTAAAGTTTGGCAACACGTAGAAAATTATATTTTTTATCATGACATGGAAAATACTGATGTCCAACTGCAATTTGCAGTTAAGATCCAGTGATAGTTTAATTTAATACATATTATCTTCTATTCAACGGACAGTATAGCTACATGCTTCGTTTATAGAGGATCCAACCATCATGGAGATCAATCATGAATCCATTGAATATCACTGAATATTCAATCAACCATTACATAACGGTCATATATTAAGCATATTACCTACGTTTTTTTAACTGAATTCTAATAACTGCACGTCATTTGATGACTATACATGCGAACTTCTATGGAAAATGATATAACTTAAAATTATCATGCAACACAGCAGATGCAATGTAATGTTAAATACTACTAATACAAACAGTTTGAATGTATAATTATATAAAAGGAATAAAATATTAATTCTAATAAGAATTGTCAAGTCTTTTTTACAATTATGTGGGATTGAAAAACAATTAATACTACTAAAAGAAACCAAATCATGGTTAAAGGAAAATCCATTTGTAGGCTAAGGTCAAGCAAAGCCCCACAGAAAATCTCGGTAAGTTTTTTTCTTGAGCATGGATCCAGACAAATCTAGGCAAACTCCCCAATTCCAATATGCAAACCAGCATGTTTACTGCAATTAGTCAACCATAATACCTATTGACTTGAGTTCAGATGCAAAGCAGCTTGGACTTATGCTAATTATCATATCTTCTGTGTAATCTAAAATACATTTGGAGTCAGAGTTAACCTGGAAGACAGAATTCTACAAGCTTAATATATAGACAATTTAATAGTTGAATTTAATATGTTTACAATTCATCATTCCATTTTAGTTTCCCAAATAGCCGGTAGGGAGTAGGGGGATCGAGCTTTGTAACCAAAATGTGAAGAAGCTACTGAATAAATTCTGAGAAAAACAGATGCTCTCTTCTCAAATGGTTTCAGGATAAATGCAAGATTCTAATGGTGACTACTAGAGAATTGGTGATGAGACTGAATGATTCTTGATTAGAGCAAAATGCTAGTGCAAGAAAAAGAATTGGTGAAAGATGGAGCTGATCAAACTAACCAAATTACTAATGTCAACCAAGTGTTACAAAAATAATCACAATATAATGAATTTAATCAATCATGTAATGTTAAATGAAGTCAACATAAAGAAGAAAAAAGGTGAACTGACTACTTGGTTGTAACTAAAAGTTTTGACACATTTGTAACTAAAAGATGATTTGCTCGTAAAAGGGAATGTTGATCAATGTACTTTAAATGGTTGATGTTTTATCCTTTTTATATTTTATGTTTAGAAAACAAGATGGTGGTTAAGGTTCAACAATCATCTATGAAGAACCTTCCCCAATAATAATAACGAAAATGAAAATTGTAGCCACTTAGCCATGGCCATGGGTCCAAGGGAAGGTAAGTCAGTTACCTCTTCCACCAAGTTTATATTTTTAATATATTTTTATGTACAAGAGAAGCTTAAAATTGCTACACTATTTTTTGCACAAAAGTTACCATTCTTGATTGTGCATTTTAGTTATTTATCTGGGTCAAAAGAATCCATGTGGGATTGCATGAGAACAGTTGATGAAGAACCTATGCTATATGTTGGTGGAAAAATGGACCACCCCACAAATGTAATTATAGCACCCAAATCCGTCCGCTCTCGAGCTCATCCAAGTGATCGAGCTCTTCCGCTCTCGAGCCCATCCAAGTGATCGAGCTCTTCCGCTCTCGAGCTCATCCAAGTGATCGAGCTCATAGGCCGAGCCGAGCACAGCAGGCCGAGCACAGAAGGCCGAGCACAGAAGGCCGAGCACAGAGAGCCGAGGCCAGAAGGCCGAGACCAGAGAGCGCCGACCAGAAAGGCAACCCCGCCGAGCCCATGCCTTAGCCAAATATCCAATCTCCGCCCAACCCTCCAAAGGATCTGACAACTAAATATATGACTCCACTTCAATCTGCCACCATTCCCAAGTCATTAAGGCACAAGATCTCCGCAGGCATTCGGCACACCCTAACATTAATGCATGAGACTCTCTCAAGTCTCCGATGCACTCAGGCATTTAATGAACACGGCCCAAGACGATCTCCGGATCACTGAACCATCAGAGCGCATGGCTCTACCTGACCGACGGTTCATTCGGTAATAAATGCACTTACCATCCACAGACCCCGGGCCCGCCACGGCCGGCGGTTCAACCACTCCAACAGGTCCGATCGACCGTGACAACTCCCTGGTTCCGGTCTGATTCGACCCCGTTCTCCACCACGCCATAAATGGGCCAAATCGTGCCCAATTATTACGGACAGGGACAAATCTCCCGGTCACCTCCCAGGTAACGTAATCCCCTCCTATAAAAGGGAACCTGGGAGAACCAAGAGAAGAAAAAAAAATAAAAACGGAGACAGATCCCCGGGACTGAACCCGCCGGGAAGCACAGACGCAATTGAGGACACCATCCTCTTCGTCTTCTTTATCTTATCCAAATGTTCTTGCTGTCTTCTCCATATACTCTCTTCCCTGCTCTCTCCACATACTTGCCCCCTCTGACTTAGGCATCGGAGGGCCGGCGCCGGGGAGCCCGGCCACCGGCTTTTTTGCAGGACAGGACAGGACTGGACGCACCACCCCTCTCCGGACTCGCACACCCCCCCCGCAGCGGAGGACGCAGCCGGCCGGCGCACCGCCGTCCGCCCCCTGCAGGAGCGGAGCTCCTCCTTCCCCGGCTTCACGGCGGCCCCCGGGTTCAATTTCCAGCAACAGTTGGCGCTAGAGGAAGGGCCCGAGTTCGCTGCCATGAAGCTAAGAAGCAAAGGGGCTTCCAATGCCTCTCGACGTCCTCCACCTAGCCCGGAGCGTTCCGTCCGAAACCCATCACCTCCGACCGAGTCAGTTCATCAAGTTCGGCCGGAGCAGTTTGATGCCCTGGTGCAACAAGTGCAAGCCTTGGCTACCGCTGTCCAAAGCTTGCAACCCAGGGGCATCCCAACGGCACCGCCTCCTCCGGCTCCAGTTCAACCGGAGCCCCCTACAAGCGGGTTTCCCCTTCGAGTATCATGCTCCAAGTCCCAAACGCTCAGTCCAAAATTCACCATCAAGATCTCCGGTAGATCAAGTTCCACAAGTCCAACTCGAGCACTTCGATGCGCTTGTGCAGCAAGTCCAAGCGCTAGCTATTTGCAGCCCAAAGCCTGCAACAAGTGGAGGCCCCTCCTGTGCCGCCTCCACGGAATCATGTGAAGCAGAGGAAGAAACTTTCTCCTGACTCCCGAGCCATCTCGAATCAGGCATGGCTCCCGCTGCAACGACGTATGTGGGGGCAACCAGTGAGAAGCAGTAGTCCAAGTCTCACGTCAACGAGTTGGGGGGAAAGAGAAATAAAAGCTGAGGTCTGGAGAAGGAAAGTTATGGAGCTTTAAAATGGGATTGTAAGCCTCTGTGACAAAGGGTACAGCCCCATTAAATCCCATTATCCTTCCAAGTCTTCTGTCTTCCGGCAGCAAGCAAGAAACCAGCATGTACTCCCTCCTTATGGGCGTAAGTCCTTGGGACGGCGCCCGCGACATTGCTCCCCTTTCAGAGCGTCGCCATCACTGAAGCCCCCGTCGAGCTCATGCAGACCGAGCTCAGAAACCCGAGCGCAAAACACCTAAAAAATCAAGCCAAAGAAGGCCGGTGCCGAACCAAGTCCTGAGGGACTTCGAAGCTCGAGAGCTATCAAAATATCTCCAAAAGGTACAGGACGCCACTTTGGCTTCAAATAAATTCAATATTTTATCTATTTTAGGTTAGCCAACGAGCTCGGCTCGTTCTCCTACCCTGACCACGGTCAGGATGCCCTGAGACGTTAGGATGCCCCAATATATTGGGATGCCCTGCCACAACGGGATGCCCCGATTCGTCGGGATGGCCCGAGACGTCGGGGTGCGGTCTTAAGTGACCGGACGAGCTCGGCTCGTGCTCCATCGGCTTCCACCGTCGAGCTCGGCTCGTGCTCCCCGACTATGAGTTAGCGGTCCTCTCTGACCGGACGAGCTCGGCTCGTGCTCCATCGGCTTCCACCGTCGAGCTCGGCTCGTGCTCCCCGACTATGAGTTAGCGGTCCTCTCTGACCGGACGAGCTCGGCTCGTGCTCCATCGGCTTCCACCGTCGAGCTCGGCTCGTGCTCCCCGACTATGAGTTAGCGGTCCTCTCTGACCGGACGAGCTCGGCTCGTGCTCCATCGGCTTCCACCGTCGAGCTCGGCTCGTGCTCCCCGACTATGAGTTAGCGGTCCTCTCTGACCGGACGAGCTCGGCTCGTGCTCCATCGGCTATGAGTTAGCGGTCCTCTCTGACCGGACGAGCTCGGCTCGTGCTCCATCGGCTTCCACCGTCGAGCTCGGCTCGTGCTCCCCGACTATGAGTTAGCGGTCCTCTCTGACCGGACGAGCTCGGCTCGTGCTCCATCGGCTTCCACCGTCGAGCTCGGCTCGTGCTCCCCGACTATGAGTTAGCGGTCCTCTCTGACCGGACGAGCTCGGCTCGTGCTCCATCGGCTTCCACCGTCGAGCTCGGCTCGTGCTCCCCGACTATGAGTTAGCGGTCCTCTCTGACCGGACGAGCTCGGCTCGTGCTCCATCGGCTATGAGTTAGCGGTCCTCTCTGGCCGGACGAGCTCGGCTCGTGCTCCATCGGCTATGAGTTAGCGGTCCTCTCTGACCGGACGAGCTCGGCTCGTGCTCCTACCCTGACCACGGTCAGGATGCCCCGAGACGTCGGGATGCTCCGGCTATAGGGATGCTCGAGACATCGAGATGAGTAACGGTCCTCTCTGACCGGACGAGCTCGGCTCGTGCTCCATCATCTTCAGCCAACGAGCTCAGCCCGCTCTTCTATTTTTGGATTTCTCTGCCGACGTCCCCAAAGAACGGAGTCCGAGCAGAGAAGCGTCTTCAGTCGCCTCGGCGCAAGGACGCACACGGTACAAGAACGGAGTCCGAGCAGAGAAGCGTCTTCAGTCGCCTCGGCGCAAGGACGCACACGGTACAAGGTACCCATTTACTTAATGTTTCTACGTTAATGTCTCCATACTGTCTATTTTTGGATTTCTCTGCCGACGTCCCCAAAGAACGGAGTCCGAGCAGAGAAGCGTCTTCAGTCGCCTCGGCGCAAGGACGCACACGGTACAAGGTACCCATTCATTTAATGTCTTTACATTATTTTATTCTTGGACTCTTCTCTGCCGACGTCCCCAAAGAACGGACTCCGAGCAGAAAAAGCGTCTTCAGTCGCCTTGGTGTAAGAACGCTCACAGCACCAGGACGATCGATGACTGAACTACTTCCTTCGCCCGAGCCAAAAAGCAGCTCGGACTCGGAAGTCGGGGGGTAGTGTTGGTGGAAAAATGGACCACCCCACAAATGTAATTATAGCACCCAAATCCGTCCGCTCTCGAGCTCATCCAAGTGATCGAGCTCTTCCGCTCTCGAGCCCATCCAAGTGATCGAGCTCTTCCGCTCTCGAGCTCATCCAAGTGATCGAGCTCATAGGTCGAGCCGAGCACAGAAGGCCGAGCACAGAAGGCCGAGCACAGAGAGCCGAGGCCAGAAGGCCGAGACCAGAGAGCGCCGACCAGAAAGGCAACCCCGCCGAGCCCATGCCTTAGCCAAATATCCAATCTCCGCCCAACCCTCCAAAGGATCTGACAACTAAATATATGACTCCACTTCAATCTGCCACCATTCCCAAGTCATTAAGGCACAAGATCTCCGCAGGCATTCGGCACACCCTAACATTAATGCATGAGACTCCCTCAAGTCTCCGATGCACTCAGGCATTTAATGAACACGGCCCAAGACGATCTCCGGATCACTGAACCATCAGAGCGCATGGCTCTACCTGACCGCCGGTTCATTCGGTAATAAATGCACTTACCATCCACAGACCCCGGGCCCGCCACGGCCGGCGGTTCAACCACTCCAACAGGTCCGATCGACCGTGACAACTCCCTGGTTCCGGTCTGATTCGACCCCGTTCTCCACCACGCCATAAATGGGCCAAATCGTGCCCAATTATTACGGACAGGGACAAATCCCCCGGTCACCTCCCAGGTAACGTAATCCCCTCCTATAAAAGGGAACCTGGGAGAACCAAGAGAAGAAAAAAAAACAAAAACGGAGACAGATCCCCGGGACTGAACCCGCCGGGAAGCACAGACGCAATTGAGGACACCATCCTCTTCGTCTTCTTTATCTTATCCAAATGTTCTTGCTGTCTTCTCCATATACTCTCTTCCCTGCTCTCTCCACATACTTGCCCCCTCTGACTTGGGCATCGGAGGGCCGGCGCCGGGGAGCCCGGCCACCGGCTTTTTTGCAGGACAGGACAGGACTGGACGCACCACCCCTCTCCGGACTCGCACACCCCCCCCCGCAACGGAGGACGCAGCCGGCCGGCGCACCGCCGTCCGCCCCCTGTAGCAGCGGAGCTCCTCCTTCCCCGGCTTCGCGGCGGCCCCCGGGTCCAATTTCCAGCAACACTATAAGATGTCCAAGAATGATTATTCTCCACATCCCATCTGGTTGAACTTCTTGAAAGGGATCCACTCAACATCTATATCAAGCAAAGGAAGAAATAGCCTTCTCCTTACCTCCAAAAGAAACCTTCAAAAAATCTTTGCATTTGAAACTTTTTGTGCAAAAAAAGGCAAACATGTGTGCACTATTCATTCAATCTCCAAGTGTGCTTCCTTTCATTGCAAAACTTCTAGTTACTTATCATTTCATATTCCTTATCGCCAGCATCTACTATTAAGCTTATGTTATAGACATTTTCTTATGAACACAACATAAAAACTAACACCTCTTTCCAAAGGAAAACATGTTTCGACTTAAGAATTCCACCATTATCATGCAATAAATTTGTTCCTCCTATAAGGGCCAATATCAGTTATAATCTCGGGAATCCAAGGCCCTGGGAGGGGTGGACTAGGAACAGACCTAACCTTTGGCCTTTTTTTTGCACAAAGTGGCTTCTCCAACTTCTAAACACATGCCAATTCACTTGTCAGCCCAAGCCTTTACCATTGCACCAAACTAATAGCTCTAGATGGAACAAACTATTGAGTTCGCATATCAAGAAAAGAAGAAGAGATCTGTAGCTGAAAAAAGTTGATCTATGGCTAGGTAGCCCCATAAATCATGGCTTGGTAGATTCAATTAATTGTCCGTACTTCATAACATTTATCTCAATTGCCACATATTTATTAAGTGCATTTCTTTCAATCTAGTTATTGTGTGCATATATGTGAATATCATTATTGCGACTAAAAATGATACTAAAGGCCCTAACAAGTCAATGAGGTTTCTAAAACATCACATTCACAAAAGGATCTCGAGAAGCATAGACACCAAGCGAGGGTCAAGATAGCGAAGTCTACAGGTGGAGCAAACTCGTGCTAGAAGACACATCTAATCAAGGTCTGAAATACTGGTCTCCAGTCCACACCATATGAACTGGCCAGCATGTACCATAACCCTGGAACAGTACAGGTGATATCTAGCCGAACTATGCCCTGACTGCCCAATCAGCATATCTCACCCAACCACAGGTGGACTTGAGCTGAATCAAGTCGTCTAGTCCCATTACTGCTCAAGATGACTTATATTTGGTGTTTGGGGATTGATTTCCACCTATAAAACCTACTCCGTTTTACAAAAAAAATATGTGTAAATGTTTAAAAAACAAATTTAGATGGTAAAGATTTCACTTCAAGAGAGGAACCTTAGGGATACACCTCGCAGTAGTACTTCTTGTCTATTGTCTAATTCCAATTTCTCACCCTCTTCACACGTTTGTCACAAAAGCACAAGAGTACTCGAGATATTACAAAGAACCAAATCTTGTTTATTTATAGACTAACAAAAGATAGGATAGAATAATTATTATAAAATAACTTCTTAAAGAGAAAATAATGCATTTAATACCAAGATTTCTGACCAAATTTCACTTAGCAAATTTCAACACCATCAAGTACTTAGCGACTTGTCTGCAACTTGATCCACTATCCAATGTGATTTGACCCACACTATGATTTATGACTCGATTTCAATCCAGATAGCATTGTTAAATGTATCCTGATTAATATTAAGATTGAAGCACCCAATTAAGTAAACATGGATGTTCAAGCATTATTAGATGTTCATCTTAAAGTAAGCAATCACATATTATGCATTGAATGCAAATCTTTAGGAACACTTATTTCCTAGAAAAGATATTTTAAGAATTGATGACTTTGGACATTTCATTTAAATTTATTTTCCATACAATATCTAAAACTTCTAAAAGTAGGAAGTCTAAAAAGTAATCCGGTTATGTATGGAAGGAGCATTACCACATGATTTATGAGGGTTTACACCTCAAAGCAAAATTACTTGACAACTGACAGAGGTTATAGTTAGGTGCTGGTTCTTTTATAATCATGGTTAGTGTGTTACCCAAACATGTCATAAACATTTAAAGGTCTATACTTCTATTTTATATGTATGAAGACTGACCAACATCCATGTATAAGAAAACACAAGAAGATCCATACCTTTATTGCCACATGCCCATTAGATAAACCAGTAATAATTCCTGCCAAATTAAGTATTTGTAATTTTAAGCAAAGAATATTTGAAACTAGCAATCAAAGAAAAAAAAATGTACATGAAAAAAAATAAAAAATAGCATATGCATGCTATAGTTCTTCTGCACACAAAACAAATGATCATAGCAGGTCAATACTGAGAGAATGTTATCAGACATAGAGAAGGGCAATAAAGGGACTACAACATCTTAAGGACAATATTCGAAGTTGCCTGTGAAGTTTGAGTAGGTACAAGTACTACAAAGGCTGGTCTGAAAGATTAATGAAGAAGTGAGAGACAAAGTATACCAACACATTAAAAATTTGTGTCGTTGCTCTACTTGGCCATCAATACAAAAGACATCTATATAATTATGATTATTGATCAGCTTAAACATGCAATAAGAACAACTTGTTCCCATTCAAAGAACATATCATCTCACTTAATAGGAAACCATCATAAATGATCTGTCATTAAAAAGGGGATGTATATTTAACCAAGTTTCACAAAATCGATACCAAGAACCATACCTATACATAGGGTATGCCGTACCGGCCGGTATGGGCCGGTACGAGCCGGCCCGAGCTGAGATCGGTACCGGATCAGCGTGGGATGCCGGTACGGGTCCGTACGAATCGGTCCGGGCTGAGATCGGTACCGGATCAGCGTGGGATCTGGTACCGAAAGCTTTTTATTGAAAAATCGGCCAGTATGATTGCCGTATCAGTACAGGACCGGTACCGGTATGACGAACCTTGCCTGTACGTTTCTAGTTCAATACGATATGGTCAATACAGTAGAGTACACACCCCATACCGAGACGGTTCCAACACTTTTTCTCACTTCTAACCATGGTACCACCCGAGACTAGGTCGGCACAAGTCTGTAGTATGGGGTGGTTCCCTCGGTTCGGATCGGTACAAACTGATTTGGCTCATATATTGATCCAAAACTCAATGTCGTACTGGTATCTTAATGGGACGGTATGGTACGATCAGTACAGGCCAATACAGGTGGATACGACAAACCTTAGCTCTAACCTATAGAGGAATTTGTTATCATATATTATCAGTTAACCCATCAATTCCTATCCAAAAAAAGTTAACCCATCAAACAAAAGCTATATTTTTGGAAAATTCTTAAAATAGACCAGTAGACATATTGCACACCAATAGTTCTATCTAACATGAAAGCTTTATGTAAATCTTGTGGTTGAACATAACTACTGGGGGTATCTCTTACATAATAGATGTATTCATGAAGATTAAATCTGATGATCAGAAAGCGTAATCCAACTTGCATATGGACTAGTATTTCAATCAAGGACAAACATATAAAGGTCTCGAGTGATTTTGCCTAAGAAGATTTGAGCTTGTGGAAGTAATTACTCATGATAAAGTGCAAAGTACACTAACAAAATACTATCATAAACTCTCTCTCTTACTCTCTCTTGATATAAGGGTGGAAGAGGAAGAGCCAAAAACTTGGAGACTATAGGTTAGCCAGCTTATCCTAGTGAAAGTAAACATCTAGTTAAACCTGATAATATCCAATGCATATAGTAAGTTAGGAGGTGGAGAGTCCTACGGTTGACTAGAGTTATTATCTCGAATGATAAACCTATTGCCTCCTCCTCAAGTCATTACATGATTTTAAATAAGTCCTTGAATGTATTCTCACTAGAGTAGTGTGAATCTTCCATTGCAGCATAAAAAAAAAAGTCCTTGGAGAAAACCAAGTCCAATATATCACTTGGAGATCCCTTGTGCACATAAAATAATTATGATCAAGTCCCCCCATTCTTTTCGTGCATGCACACAGCTCTGTGGAATAAACTTGTATTGCCAAACCAATACATGCATCATTAGGGTGATGTAATCAAACATATTTACACAATTGAAAACCCAAATTGAGAACTTAACTATGAGTAGTGAAAAAGTATGATAAATCATCAAGAAAAATCAGTAGAACAGCAAGATCAAGAACCTTCTGTCAGATCATATTAAGCCTTAATATTAGACAAAAATCACTGATGGATATCTTGTTGGACTACTAGCGCTCATTTGTGATTTAATAATTCTTACAAGAAACCTCCTAACAAATGACTTAAATGAGTTAGCAGACTGGCTAATTCACAAAGAGACAGATCCTCCTGTGAATTTGCCAGCCTGCTAACTCGTTTAAGTCATGCAAGCTATGGACATTCACAGTTGACTCTTAGGCTGAAGATGTGTTGGGCATATACACATAAAGAAGAAGCATATCCATGCAATATGCCTTAAGTAAACATAATATGTCAAAATGTACCATTTAGAGCTTGCAATTCCAAAAACATCATGGGTCGCCAATTTAGTACATGCTTTTGTATCTTTCATATACTCTCTCACATCACTAGTAGAGTAAGAAACAGTATCATTTCATATTATGACAAACTGAAACTGGTTTGATTTTTATTAGTAACTAAAGGAGTTTCTATCCATGGTTACTTTCTCTAGTATGTAATCAGAGTGCAACACTAATTACAGAAAATAACATTTTTGATTAGTGAGAAAAGCATATCAACAGTATGTTTTTGATTTGATGCCATTACAAGGCTTGCACCTTCTCCTTGCCATATGATATCATCATGCTTAAGATTGGTTTGGAGCAAGGTTCGCCGCATCGGTACCGGACCCATACCGGTGCCACACTATCATAGTATCGGTATGGTACGGTATGCGGTACGTCTAGCATACCTAGTGTTGGGACACCACCAGTACCAAATCGGTACGGTACGTTCGATACCTTCCGGTATGGTATGCCCGATACCGTTTGGTACGGTACTGTACAGCATACTATGGCTTGGAGATGTCTATAGTCGGGCTATAGCTCTTGCTATAATTAAGAGCTACAATTTGTATCGCCATCTTCCTCTTCTTCTTTGTCATGTTCTTCTTGCTTCCTTGCATCGGGTCATTTTTACAAAACTATAGCTACACCAGGAGGGTGACCCTACCCTCAAATATAAAGACATTTGAAAGGGTCTTCATATAGACAGTCAAAAAAACAGTCCATCACTAAATATTACTTTCCCTCTTTTAACTCGCAATTGGATTTGTGATGAAATTATTTGGATTGCACATTCAAGACTTCTTTAATAAAGTACAGCTGTATATGCATATAATGACATCCTTGGTCAGGAATAACAAATGAACGTGATCCATAAAGGCGATCCCAATGTACCAGAGAAGCGGTATTTTTTTCTATCGTAAAAATAACAGAAATACAACAAGAAAATGAATGTCAGATAAAAATAGTTAAAAATTATACCGCTGTCATGGATAAGCTTCTTGGATTTAATGAACTCCAAACAATCACCAAGACGCCTCCTTTCAAACTTCACAAAACGTAACTCCCCACCAGGAGTTGCATTACCGCTTCCAATCTGCTCATTACCCTCATTGCCGCCCGAAAAATAAACTAATTTGATCAACGTTCCTAGAATTGCCCAACCATCACATCCCAGTTAGAACCAAAAAAAAAACCAAATTTAGAACTTTGGATGCCACAAATTAATCGGAGAAATGGTAATGCATGCCTCCGATGTCGAGTGCGAGCAGAGAGGCATCGGAGGGCTGATTCGGGAGACAAATTGGAGGATTTCGCTCGTCGAGATTCCCAGAGATTTCTGCCCCACTAAGCTCCAGCTTCACGTGAGGAAGCTCCATCTCGGCTAGATCAAGATCAAAAATTTCTCAAATTTCCGGTAGCATTTGGAAGAAAGGATCTCATCTACGTCTTCTGGGAGGCGATGCGAAGGAATGGATTAGGTTTAGGGTTTTTGACGGCCAATGACAGCGAGGGGAAATGGAGAAGGAAAATTAAAGAAACGGAATGCAAGAAAGTTGGACTTTTTTGATGCAGTCAACAACCTAAACAGTCGGGCGGCGGGTGGTTGGTGTAATAAAAGGTGGCGGATGGCACGCAAGAAGCAGCGTTGGACGAAGAATATACTCCCGGGGTAGGTAAATAATCGGTTTTAGTACTTTTAGATTTTGTTGATATCCAACATCTATCCAATGTCTTTTTCGTCTTGTCCTTGAGATGAGCGGATATCTTAATTTGCACTGGTATAAATCGTCATCAGTACGATAAATTTACCTTTTAAAATTGAACCAGCACAAATCGTGCACGTATCTTGTGATATTTTTAAATTATTTTTTTATTTGGTCCAATCAATTATTCCTTTTAAAAGTTAAACCAATTTGTAAATTTGTCATAATAAACTAAACATTTAAAAATCATATTTTTAAAAACTTTTTAAATTTTTATTGATATAGTGCCAGGTTATGTCGATCACTGATCTCTATGCGTGGCCCTGGGGAGGACAATTTTGGTCTGTTTGAACGCTCGTTTCGTCAGACCCCGAGTGTCGGTTTCCATTTCCGGGAGTTTCTGTAGGAAGTGCAGACGGTGGATCAGGTGTGAACATTTAACCAAAGGCGTCTTGGGAATCGGCAATAGCTAAGCATTGTGGCCATCACAGTTCAAGCTACGTATGGCTGGCGTACAACCTAAGGGCTTATTAGCCAAAAGAAAAAAACAAAAAAGGATTAAATGAGGATTCATCTTTTAGTTAAAAATAAAAAATAAGACTAAAATTTTAAATTTTGTGTGACGGAGCTATTTTGATTTTTCCCAAGATGGGTCATTGTTCCGTTTCGTCCCGATAATTGGATTAAGAAATGCTCCAAACTATGCCGAACGAGATATTAAGACAATGACAGTAGATATTGAAGATAGTATCTTTGTTGAAACTTGAGTTTTTAAATAAAATATCATTAATTTTTTTTTAAAAAATAATTTTTTTAAATATATTGTTTGGATGGTAATTAGAGATAAGCAAACTAATAAACCATAATAATAGGCCATGCATGCACCCTCCTTGGCTCCATTATTTGCTCATTCAAGCATTGGGTTCTCATTGTTCAAGCATTAGATTAAGAGATGCTCCAAGATATACCGAACAAGATACTAGACAATGACAGGATGACCCTGTTTTGGTATTGGAGTTGGTACCTTTGTCGAAACTTGAATTCTTGAATGAAATATTGTTTATTTTTTTGGAAAAAAAATAATGTTTAAAATATATTGTTTGGATGGCAATTAGAGGTAAGGAAACTAATAAACCATAATAATAGGCCATTCACGCAACGTCCTTGGCTCCATTATTTGCTCGTTCAAGCATTGGGTTCTCATTGTTCCCGCATGAGAACGTGACGTATCACGATCACTTTGTTTCGGCCTTAGATGGTCTTGTTCAGGACCTCAGGTCCTCCTCCTAGACCTAGTTTGTTTGTGCAGTTTATTTCCTTCTGGATAAAATAGAGAACACAACCATGTCTTGTATTTGACTCTCCTTTCATTACTAATCCTTCTCAAGCTTGCAAATAGTATTCAATGATTCTCCCTATTGGAAGCTCCACTAACTCATCTGGATCACCATTCAGGAACTCATTCTTTCATGCATGACCTTCATCCAACAAATTTATCTTTACGGATTTGCCTCTCGAAAGGTCTTGTGGACTTGCACTCCCGAGGTGGAGTTTATTTTTTAAGTTGTATGCTCCCTTCTTGATCTTCTAAGTGGAAATTATACTTTAGGGGTTTGTTTCCTTTGTCAATCTCTTCGTTTGGCAGACCATCACTGCCAATAGCATTTTCCTATATTTCTCCACCACCTTTAGCATATGATTACGGAAAAGTAGGAGTAAAAACTTAAGCCTCATCTATTTTTTGCCTCCTTTGCTTTGTTCCTTCAGTTGAATGGGAGGGTCAGGGCCGGCCAGTGCTATTAAGAAGGAATCATGATCTGAAGCCTCATTACCTGTACACTTAAATGATGTTCATTTGCCTGTAAAAAAAGTCTGGCTTAATAGTTTATGGTAGGTACTCATATTTCTTCTCTGAGAAACATGTAAACTCATATATTATCTCAAAAAAAAATGTTCCTTTAGCCTTCAAAAGATGAATCATGCCATGTTCTATTAGAAAGGGCTATACATAATACATGCCCATACCATACATAGTCCAGAAAGAATAACATAAAAAAAATCTTCAGCAAAGAACAAAAATAAGCTTATTGAAGCATCTAATTGTCCACTCAGTTGCAGACGATGATGTAAAATTTACAGACAATGTATGAAACATCTGTTAGCATCACTGGTGTCAAAACTCGAGTACTATTGTATGATAACCAACCATTGCATTTGATTGTATACTGGGGATGAGATTTCAAGCTGTTGGCCTCATAGTCCTTTCTTGATGTAGTGGAAATTCATTTCAGATGGCAAGCATGAAGCAGTTCAGAAAATATTAAGAGTTGGGCAAGAGCCTGCCGTTGTACATCTTGTCCAGTAATTTTCGTGCATCAGGTCTTCGGAGCATCCCCTTATTATTGGGCAAACCTGTCCCTAGACACACTGGACATACCAGCTTTCCGCGACCTACACCATCATAAGATACACATGTGTCAAGTTCATCCTTGAATTATTGAAATATTAAACACCACAATGGCTTGGTCATTGTTACTTATTAGTAATAGTGGCCAAGCTCACTAGTCATACTTGAATTGTATGATCCAAATGAAGCAGGTAAGTTAAAATGTTGAATGCCTTGAAGAAAATAACAGTCCTAGATTTGAATGTTTGAATAAATAGAATTTACTTTACAGTTACATAAATTCTACTCTCCATAGATGGTACTAGATACTCATCTATGTAGCAGATAAATAACATAAAAGAGACTCATACCCTTAAGAAAGGTTTCCACAGAAGTAAAACCAAAAGCACTCCATAGCCTTTCAGATTTATCTAAGAAAAACCTCAGAAATTTATCTTTTCTAACAAATGGATACTTTGATGGATCAAACCTTGGTCTGCAATGCCAATCCATCCACATAGGATAAGGATGAAAGCTATGTTTTATGCAGTGCTTCAGTAGAATGGAACATCCTAACATTTTCTTTAAAATAATTATGATTAAACTCTCATAATAAAACATATTCTCAGCAGACATCCAACCGATTGGACATTCAACTAAGGTTATTTTTAGAAATATGATCCTTGAGTGCACCCACCTTTCTTAGATCTATCTTCCTTCTTTATAAGATAGAAATAATAGAAGTGTTCCAACCAAAAGTAGGATTACCTTTATCATCTGATATAAAGTTAAATATCTTGATCTTAAATAATATCACAGCCATCCATGCTGTTCCTCATGTTCAAGGCACATGCTCAGTATCATTCTGTAGCCATGTAGACAACAACTATTGGTATGTTTTATGAGATTTGATGCATTAATAACCATAGAATTTTTCTTTTTCCCTTTCTTTTCTTCATGGTCATAGACAACCACCTGATGCTGCATAAACAACCAACATTCTTGCAAGCAAAATGTTGGCTGGGTTAAGCTGAACAAACTGACAGATCTAGTCATGCCGACAATCCAAGGTGGGCCTGGTTTAATTGTTATATCTGATTGGTGGTTGTTTATTGCTGGAGGAGCTAGGGGATACCTACCGCCAGCCAGTTGGTCTCAGAAACTTGGACTGTGAGGAAAAGATTACATAAACCTGATGACCTAGGCCTTCGTGATGTGATACTTGGAAGTTGGAAGTGACTTCCTCACACTTGTGAGCAGCCTACATGGGTTGAGCAGGTCTCTTGGAGGGACTAGCGCTTTAATTGAGGATTCTTAAGGCTTTATGTTGCCAGTTCACTCACTAGAGAATTGTGTAGGGAGTGTAGCAACATAGAGTGTAGCAACATGGACTGGATTGGACTATATTGTATTCTGACTTATCTACCACTCTGATCTAGCAGTTGTAAGTTGTAACTGTGGCTAGGAAAGTCATTTCCTTATTAAAACAAAAAAAAAAGAGGAAAATGCAGTAACACATGGAACAAATCATATAAATGCAGTAGCAAAGACATACCATAACAGTTTGGGCACTCAGTAAACTCATAAACATCTTTTGCTCGCTTTCTGTTGAG
Source organism: Phoenix dactylifera (assembly GCF_009389715.1). NCBI lineage: Eukaryota > Viridiplantae > Streptophyta > Magnoliopsida > Arecales > Arecaceae > Phoenix > Phoenix dactylifera. The sequence goes on from NW_024068236.1 coordinate 29,269, forward strand.
AGCTTTCCACTTACCTGTGCCACCACACATGTCACCTGAATCAAAGCAAGTGAACTGTATCATCAGAAAAAGTTCTATAAGCGTGTCAAGAGCTACATTTTCCAAATCAAGCCCACTTCATTATATTTGGAATATTCATCCGAAACCAAAATAGTGTCCTAGTCCAACTATGATGCTAGTTGGGCATCCAACTAGTGGCTGGCCTTGCACATAGGAGCAGCAAAAAAGGGTGGAAAATTGTTAAATCACATAGAAGAGTTAAAGAGAAGTACGGCACCTACAGGTTCTTCTCCATGAAAAAAGAGAGGAAGAGAGAGGAAAAAGTTTGATCTAAAGCACTAGATCCCTACTGCAGCGAAGCATCCCTTTGCCTCATAGTTGTTCGAGATTCGGGTCCAAGAAAAACCTCAAGGGTTGTGCACATGGATTGATGCAGCTGTGGATATTAAAGCTTAAAGGATTGTATATTTTTACAGTCTCAGTATTCCAAAATGATAAATTCAACTCCAGAATCACATCATGCCTTGGGAAAAATTCTTTAAACTCTCTAAGCACGTTTTTTATGCATAAGTATTCATGAATAACATCCTTGTCTTCCGATGCAATCACCTTGATGGATTTCCATGTCCATCACATGAACATTCATGACTCATTGCCGGAAGACATCATTTCCTCACAACAACATGATTGCTATTTCAATTCTCAATGATAAAGAATATATACAGGATCCTTTTCTAATATTATTTTTTTCCATTTCTCTCTAAGAGCTTGCTTCTAAAATGCTAATCCAAGAGTTGATATGCAGAACACTCATGTCACAATTGGCTCTGATATGCAGAAGGGCTTACAGTCATTAGAAATAAATGAACTGCTTACGTGAGTCTTAACTAGTTTGTTGCATAATAACTGAATCAAAATCAAACAGAATCCTGACAAAAACCATAAATAAGAAAGGAAAAAAAATAAAGGAGCAGATTCCTTACATATTATAGCACCAGTGCCCCCACAATTCCGGCAAACGGCTTTTTCTTTCCCAGACGACCCATCCACCATGTCCAAGGCGATTCCATTAGGCGGACAAATAGAGAACACTGAAGCATTTAATAATGCTAGATTTGCACACAAACATGCAAGACATTTACGCCTTGAAGGCAGAAGGCGATTCCTCTGCATAAGAAAGCAGGACATTATTAATGCAAAAATTGTTTCGTAAAGCTTTAGAATGATGCAGTTCTTGAAAGACATGTAACAGAAATAATACATCTTCTAGCATCCCTAATGTGAAATGCCCATTTTGTTTGCATGCATTTGCTGTTTAATTGGTATTTGACCCATAACACCTGCTTTGTCTCTGGGTATAATCAGTGAAATTTAAATCAGAACTGCACATATTGAACTCATGTAATTTAATTTCCTCATAACATGTTAAAGTATTGCAACTGCATTCACAATTTCACATAGTAATGAAATAATCTGTATGTTAGAAAGTTGCTCCTTCTCAGATGCTACAGTTTATAACTTCCAAAAGAAGTTGGTACACCATAAGCCACCAAAAGTATAATCACTCCATATCCCATCAAAATTGTTTATACATACACTTATGTTCATTAACCTTGATAACATAACAAATGGCTAATACCCACTGCAGATGAATTTGAGGTGCGAAGAAACTGGAAATTGACTAATGAAAACTTATTTCAAAAAGACAAGAAAATTCATAGATTTGGGCATGTTGTACACAGAATTGTTAGATCCAGATATACCCATTGTAAGTATATTATGGTCAAGACAAGTGATATAAATAAAAACGAGCAAAGTTGCAAACATTTAAGTTAGCTCTTCAGAATTTTTCCAGCCAAATAATATTACTAATAATCTACAGCATTAATCCATGTAATACTTATAGAAAGTAACCAAATTCAATCGACCGATCTTGTAATAGAAAAGACAAATGTAAAAAAAAAAAAAAACAATTTAAAGGTTCTTACATTAAAAGCAGCATGATAATGTCAAAGAAGGACAAATCATTTCCATCAAGATTCTAGGAAGTGATTGCAACAGCAGTAGGCAGTCAAGCTCAGAATTGTCTAAGATTGGAGCATGGACAAGTTCATAGAACAAGTTGAGCATTCCATGGTGGACTCTTCAACTAAATTTCTACATTAGAAATAAAATTGAGCATATTGTTTGTTAAAGCTTCCATCAATGAAACTTGTTCTATATACTTAGAACACATTATGTACTTAACTAACTAGAGGGATGATTATTTTTATGTCAAATTATATGCGATACCCTTCAACTTCTCTTTCACTTTATCTTCTCTTCAGCCTCTTCATTTTCTTCTATTAGATATGATTGCATGGAAATAATTCTGCTACCCAAAGTTCTTCATCCAGGTAAGAGAATCCGTTTCAGAAAATGTGTGATGAGTTGGATGCATGTAGACACTTGGGCACTTATCAAATTGCAGCTTCTAAAGATGGGTGAAGAGTTGGAGTTGTTGGACCTTTCAAGTAATAAGTTAACCCACCAAAATGATACTAGAAGGGGTTTTTGTTGTTTCTGGAACTCGATAAAAGATGTAGATATTAAAGGAACTTTGGAATGTCGAATTTCCTGTATCCTCGATCTAATTTTGGAGTCTGGATGTTTATCTTGAAAAAATTTAACGAATAATATATTTAAACATTTCCAGTTATACAATATAAAAATTAATAACAAATAATATCTCTAATCATCTTTCTTCTGTTGCCTATCTCTGATTGCCAGTTTTGATTTTTCTGAGCAAAAGGGAGGGGAACCCACCCAAAGTAAATTAGCCAGGGCAAAGTACTTGGGGATGCACCACAACCTGGAACCTCCTCCAAATGGAGAATGGTTGTGATTATTACAGCATTGGAGGTTCATTTTTTTGGTGTGTAAGTTCAATTGAACTTTTTGGTGCTGAAGACTTAGATGAACATAACATCCAGATATGTCACAGAAGTGGAAAAGGTATTAGATGTAACTGCTTTAGTTCTAACAAGCATTCAGAATGTTCAGCAAAGTCTATATGCTTGAAAGGTTGATTTTCTAGTTGAAACAATCACCCATACATGTTTCAAAATGATTTTTGAGGGTAGTTGTCGTCCCTGGTTCATTTGTGTTCAGTCTCAACATTACCATCTCCTGAACCAGCTTTTCATATAGGTAGTTTATATGCATAGCAGAGGTAATAATGAAAAAGGGAGTTGAAGAAAAGATGTTTGCTACCTTGTAAGTAACATTTCCACAGAAAGACAATCCTGAAGATGAAGTTAAATGGTCCTAGATAGTTATTGATATACCTCAATGTAAGTATGATTGATTTGTTCTCTAAATTATAAATATAAGATATAACAAATGGCAGCAAAGTCAATCAACCACCTAGGACTCTAGCATACCTGCCAATTGATATGACTATAAAGCTAAAGTGATCAAGGAGAAATTCAGAATGATTTGAGAAAGACATTGAAAACTTTCAGTGAATGCATTTATATGGCAGTCACAAAACCCAACCTTGCATTTGTGATCGACATAGCTTGCTGATCTGAAAATCATCTAATGCTATACATCTTGATGCAGCCTTATACCACGCATGGTACCTTATGAGTTCTTCAGAACGTAGAATCTTCAGCAAAAAGTATGCTCAACACATTTAATGGACACTAAGATGCCATTTAAATGGTTCTCTAATTGGAAACTTACTTCAGTTGCTTGATGCACATTCATAAGTATACAGATAGCTGAAGTGATGTGGTTGCTAGATATATTGCCAAAGGTAAGTATTTTGTTATAGCTCACACCACAGGTGACTTGATATGGTTGAAGACTCTCATCATAGTAATCAGCTTTTAAGTAACAGAACCAGTGAGGCCGCAACATTCTAATTATTTTAATTTGGTTTCTCATACTGCTATCATACTCATAATTGTAAGCCTCCGAGGGATCTCCTTTAATAAATTCATGCAGGAGCCAGCTCCTTGGGACATGATTCTCTAAAAGGCCAGCAACCGCTCTCTAAGGATTCAGAGAGTGCAGTAATTTCCCTGAACATAGTACAGATTAGGCCTGGAGAGTTCACTTAGAATCTGATTTTAAGGAGATTTCGCAAGTTTCAATCATGTTTGTGCTTGTTGTCATCATCATGTATATTTAGTACATTTAAGATTCCTAATCAGAGTCCAAGATATTATTAAATATGACACAAAGCATGTAAATCTAGCACGGTGACAAGCAAGATTCGCCGTACTAGTACCGAACCCCATACCGGTGCCACACTAGTATAGGTGTTCCGAGTGTCGGTACGGTATGCTATGCGGTATGCCAGGCGTACCGACATTGGCGTACAGATACCGGTACCTATCGGTACAGGTACGATACGCTCGGTACCGACCGGTACAGCATACCATGACTGACAAGTAAATAAAAACTTTTGTTTGCACATGGCAGGTTACTGATCAAAAAGGGTCCAAATTTAATCCTAGTGCATATTAACCCAATAACTGGCTTTCACTTTCAAATATACAACATGCTGCAAGAAGTATATTGCTTCAAGTAGTATCTCAAATATGAAAATGTCACCTTAGAAAGCCTAGGTTCATCACCCATTGGTTGAAGAAAAAAAATAAATATAAAATTACAAATGATTATTCAGCCGAAGACACACTTTCCAATATCTAAATTAGATTCAAGCATCACAAACATGAACACTGATTGCTATTTCTCCTGCTGATCATAAATTTGCTTTTGTAAGAAAGGAGAAATATCGACCAAATTTTGCATATTTCAGAAGTATCTACGCAAATGCACATACAGTGATATTTTCAAATAGGACAGATGCAGAGAAAAGGCAAAGACAAATAAGATGAAAAACAGCCATTGTTAAGGAATTTGAAAAAGCACAAAAATACATCATATGCAACCTTCAGGTTTTCTGTGTTTGACGAACACTCAGAGTTGCTCTGCTTCCTGCTGTCATCTTCCAAATTGGAGCTGTCACAATGTCCAGCTGACACTGATATGGCTAGCATTAGCGTACCAACAGGATAAAGCACATCAGACCAATTAAAGATTGTTTTGCTAACATAGTTATTACTATAAGACATGTATGGAAAACAGCTATTCAAGGAAGAAATAAACAAAATATTTTCTTGAGAGTTGATGAAACCAAAAGTAGAAAGACTATACCAAGCAGTTTTAAATATTTGAACACCTAAGGAGAATCCAGAAATTATAGATTCTATGATAGAAATTTGCAAGGCATCTTAACGCAAGGGCTTTGAGAACCCACTAACTTTCAAGTTCTAGACATGCATTAACAAACACCAGCAGATAACAGACGCCCTTGAATTGATAAGAATAAAAACAGCCTCAATGCCTTGACTTGCAGTTAGCAATGAATCTCAAATTTACAAGAATACCATGTTTTGATCATTTTAGTATATTATTAAGAAATACTAGGAAAAGTTCTCTTATTTATATTTGCAGCCTTCATATGTAAAATAGTTTGCAGCCATCAAGGATAAAATTTCCAAATTACAGTGTTTAAACTTTAAACTACCCCATGCATAAGCATAGAGGCAAAAGCACTTATAGACGTAACTACGACCCAACTAGCTGTATTCCCAGCATTTAGAATTAAGATTCGATTCCATCCTTATGTTTAGCTTCTACCGCAAGGCACATGGGTTTTTAATGCTTTTTCAAAACTTTCCCATCAATTTTATCTAAGCAACCATATGTCTTTCTCTCCTCCTTCTCAATTCTTCAATATAAACCCAAGGACCTTATCAAGGCTTAATTGCACAGTCACATACCAAAATATCAGTTTCTCCACCACTTCATCCTTTTTGGGTTAAATTCCTACAATTCTCCAATCTAGGACAATTCTTCCTACTGTAACAGATTCACCACAAGACACTTGTATCTGCAATGTGTTCCTAAGCTTCTCTATTGTACAACATCATAGTACTTGAAGAATCTTCCCTCCTTCAGAAAAAAGATCCTCCAAGCAAAACATGACTCCACACTTCTTTATATTCAGAATATAATACCAAACACACATTCGAATATGCACAGCATGCTTAATCTCAAATATTTAGAGATGGTTTATAACTTGTTCGTGCCTACTGAAAAATAAATTCATTGCAAAATAAAGATTTTTCAATTTATTGTCATTTCTACCTAAGTTATATTATCTCCCTAAATCCTTTTTTAACCATTTAAGATGCATCCAAGGTCATGGCCTTGTTAAGAGCAACTAAGATCTCCACTGCTTATGAACTGACCATCATATCAAATTCTCAACAACCGTTTATATATTTGGTGATGGTCATAGATTTGTTTCGCACGTTCCATTTTGACTTTCATTCCTAGTATATCATGTGCCCACATGCACTACATTATTTGTACTTATCTTATGTGCCTAAATTCATCTTGTTTCTCAATGTCCCCTCATATCCATGCAAGCAAATACTCAATCACCTCTTGTTTTGATAAAATCCTTATAGGATTTATCATCTAGATAAGTTGTTTCAAGGAAAAATTCAAAATAAGCACCTTCACACTGTGTTGCATGCAGAATATGGCATGAAGTCCTCTTAATCCAGGCAATTGAACCCATCTCTCTCATCAAACCCAAGACTCGATCAGTGAAGAATGGTTGATTGTGCAAGGAATGCTACATGCGAGACGTTTCATAAACAAGAGGCTCAACATGGAAGAATCAATTGTGCGCATCTCAATCCACCAATCACCCAACGAATGTGAAGTCCTCCTTGTTGATTCATTATTTGTATCTTATCATAGAAAATTTTTCATTCATGAGGTTGCAAAGAAGGTGCGACAAAACTTCAGATGGGGAACCAAAAGAAACTACTAAAAAGAGAAAAAGAAAGAAATCATTTAAGAACTCTTGGAAAAGCCAGTGAGCACAGAAACCGCAAAAAAAATCACAAGGAAAAGAAACTACTAGTACGACGGAGCGGTCATGACGCATCGAGCAAGCTCCATAAACTCAAATTCCTTGCGGCTGAAAAAAAATCCGGTAGTAGCGAAGAGTAACGAACTAACCTCTACTTCTGGAGCTGCTTCTACCGTTGGGCGTGCTGCGAGAGATGGCTGGTGGGAGCGCAGACGAGAGGAAGACGGGGCAACTGCTGCCCATTTCTACTCTCTCTCTCTCTCTGTGTCTCCGTCCCCCACCTCCTCATCCGGCGGTCAGCCACAAGAAGGTAACGGGTCGCGACTTGATCCAAAAGCTACGAGATATTCAAAAACCCGTCTGATTAGCTATTTTCCACCAAACAGCAGCATAGATTGCTTTCGCTCCAACACGCCGGCACGTGTCTAAGATAAGATTTGGTGTAGCTCCCACCAACAAAAATAGGAATTATGTAGACTGCTTCATATTCCTCGGATGTTTTTTTCTGGTGATTCCTCGGATGAGTTCACAGTGGGCCAGCGTAACCTAAATCTACGCAATTACATCAACCACCGATTTCTTGTGGGATTCATGATCTAGCATCTTTTGAGTAACAAGCGTATCCAACATTGCATTAGACCAGCAACTTGTCCAAACGAGTGTCATGCCTGAGCCTTGTTGAATTAGTGTTCTTTTTTTTATCCTTTTTGTCTACATCTGGAGGATCCTGCCAAGAGGCCTCACAGATAAACTGTTACGGCAAGCACATTAGTTTTACTAGCATAGCTAGCGATTGAGAGGGTGGTAAGAACATAGAAAAGAAATGAATAGATAGATGGTGTGAAAATGGATCGTTTTTTTACATGGGATTGGATTTTTCGCCATAAAGCGCGAACCAAGATTTGTGATACGAAAACCGAAAGAAGACCAAGGACTAGCCATTTTAGAACAAGCATTTTGTTTTTTAGAAGCCATGAGCATCACAGGGGGCAGCAACTCACTTCCAAGTCCGCTCAATCCTGAACCAAATGCAAATGGATAAGCTTAAGCTTAATCCTAGCTAATATAGTTATAACGAACATGAAAAACCCTGGTGGCCTTTGACTCATATCACCAGTCGCATTGCTCACAATCAAATTTTCCCTTCCCAAGCTATTCGGGTATTCCTATGAACATGAAGATAATTTAAATGTCATACATAAATTCTATGTTTTTCTTCCCTCTCCCATTCTGGCCCATAACTGGGTTGAAATTAAGATCATGACTAGCACGGCATGCAAGCAACTAAGAAGGCCACAAAAAAACGGAGGATATTGTTTAAACATTTCCAAGCGTAAGTGAAATATATATTAATCGGCAATCACACACGATTTTACAAACTTTACTAAAGGCATCATATGCCCAAAACGGATAGTCTTTTATCTGAGGTTATATAATTATCCGGGCAGTTGCACTCATCAAACCAGAGTTGCTTCCATTTGATGATGTTCTCCTTTCAATTTATTAAATAAAAGGGAAAAGAAGGACAAGGTAGGCATGAATATTTTCTCTGAAGTAGGCTCCAAGAACAGAAATTTCAAACTGGTGCATGGTTAACAATCAGAACTACTCACACATCATGTTGCGTCCCTGTGCAGTGAGGAGGTTTCGCATAACAAAACTTAAGAGGTAGTCATAAAATTCTACATTCTTCCCATCACTCCTCCAGAATTAAGCTAAGTTTCCTACCAAAAGGAGGGCACAAAAAAAAAAAAAAGACAAAGCAAAGTACTAGCGGTAGATTTGTATGTCCAAGAAAGTCAGCTAGGAAAATGTACTATTACAGCAAATGGCCTCAAAGCAGCGATACAGCTCCACCTCTGTGCAGTACGTTAGCAGATCTGGGACATTTAGGTGAACCACAGGATTTAAAAGAAAGCATATAAAATAGTTTACATCCGTACTCAGTGAAAGCTGCATTTCTTTGTGCATCATCAGTCGGGCTTTACGCAGAAATTACTCTAATCACACTCACTCAACACGATACACTGGGTAGGTCATGCCTTAAACCATTATATGCAAGGTGAAGACGTTTCAAGAAACAAAGCCAACGGAAGGATGTGCTTTCACTGGGCTGCAGCAACCAGAGCAGAACGAGCATTTGTGAATGTAGAGATAAGCGATCCAAGCTGTAACTTATCATTGCATCCAAAACTTAATCTATACCTGCAAACAGAACATTGTAGAAATAGTTAAACTCTTCTTTGCAGGTCCTTTTTCTTGGCCTTGTCTAATAAAAACTTTTCCTTATTGGTAAGTAATAAAAACTGTTCTTGATTATGACTATTGTAACAACATCATTGGTTTAACCACAAAACATTTTCCAGGGAATTTTGGTCTGAAACACAGACCTATTAAACCAAGTGGTTAAGCAAGGATCTTGTACGCTGGACTTAACCAGAATTGACTCATTTAAGAAATGATCCAATCAAAAAAAAAAAAAAAAAAAAAACAGATTTAGTCCTAATCTGATCAAGTATTGGACCTAATCTAATATGTTGACTGTCAGTCGGTACTGGGTACAAATCCTATGAAAAAAAAATTGAAATCACAAATGGTTCATGCAAGATTTGTAACCTGATTGAAACCACTTAAGACCTAACACCTTATGACCAGAAGATGTAAAATGCACAAATGCATGAGTTACATAATGTTAACCATGAAACTGATAAACTTAACTAAGATAAAGGAGGTCCATACTCAATATCAGCCAAATTGTTGATTAGCTTAACTCGGACATCTGATGGCATTTGGATCTTGAAAACAAACCTGAGTACAAGTCATGGAATGTGATTTAGCAACACAACAAAGAATGGGTAGGATGAAAAAAAGATCTCGTGCATGTTTCAACTTACATTGTAACCTCCCTCACAATATCAACCAAGGCCAGTCCTTTCCTCATTTTAATATCAGATATATCTAAACAAGCTAAGATGGCAAATCTTGCATAGAATAACAAGTTTCCCGCTCAAATCAAAAAATAGTAGTCCATGTGCGAGGATACATCTGAAACTGGCTGTAAATGATTCATTAAGTAGCCAATAGGCTATCTGTTCAATGTCTTTTGGCATCGGGTTTCCAGTGCAGAGGTAGACAGATTCTTCTGTTACATGCTGAGAAGCCATATGTGTTGACTGTCCACATTAAAGGAGATAAACTACCTCATTATCAAACTCAGAAAAAAAAATACAGATGTAGAAAAGCTAAACATATCAGAAACAAAAGTGAAAACTAATCCGACAACCCATATAAATATTTAATCCAGATGTTTTGGTAGACAATCATAGAATAAGTAATACATGCAGTTCTTTCTAATAAGATTAGGTGACCAAATAAAATATGAATTACTTGTAGTCGCAACTCCCAAGAACTCTTTCATCATACAAATAAACTTAAATCATTATCTCCCCTCAGTGTAATGCTTATCCCAGGAGGCTTTGGAAATTTTGGTAGATTTACAGTAAAGACCTTTAAGCTTTTCTTTCTGCATCATGTGCCTACAGATGTACATGTTAATTATTGAAAAAGCAACTTCATGCTTCTGAATGCAAGTTGCCGTTATTGTTACCAAAATTTATTAAGCCACAAGCATAACGTTTGGCTTCATCCCATCTACATCTGTTGGCTCTAATTTATTATCACATTTGTCATACTTCATCACCTCCTAATCAGATCTTCTAAAACCTGTTCCTGTTTCAGAACAATCTGAGTTTCCTAAACACTGAGCTGTCCCTAGTCCCCGGTTTCCCTCCCTACCCACCTCCACCTCCAATGTATAAGAGTATCAGCTGCAAAGTCACATTGAAATCTGACGCATTTTGAGTCTAGGTTATAAAATTAATGGCATGCAAGCAAACTTGTATTGATGTATGCACTCCCATTATCAGAGCTCTATATTTCACATAATAATTTTTCATAAAACAGTGTATAAAGTAATCCTTTTGTTACATGACCATCTTATGAAATGTCACATAGAGGTTAAGTAAAAGATGAATACAATTTCAGCCAAAGTTCTAAGTACCGTAGAACAGGGCCGTCCTGGTTTTCTCATGCAACGAGGACACCCCACATACCAAAACACGGGATGGTGGATGTCCTATCCCATCCCGGTCCACGTCCTGTCCAGGAACTTGGGACAGTGGGACACCCTACTGTCCCACAGGAATTTAAAACCTTGATTTCAGCACTAGCATGTGATGAAAACGATGATAAGCCTATATGCAAAATAAAATATGGATAGACGTGCTAACATATGACCCAAAAGATTTGAGTTCGATTCTGCATAAAAGTTTGTTCAAATTTTTGTAATAACATGGCCTTTTATACATTTACTAATAAAATCCATTTCAGTACTTACTGGGACATGGTACAAAAGCATGCCCATGGTCCTTATTTCACATATCATAGTTGGTTAACTGATACATTTGAGTATGTGACCACAGAAATCTAAAGAGTGAAAATTAGTTAATTTCTAAGATTGTCAATATTATTATACACCATCACTAATATAACATGCAAATATTGGTCAATATGGTCAAATAAACAAGAACATGTTGATAAGGTCCCTCAATACGGGAGACTTGTAAAAAAGTCAAATTGGGAATTTTACATATCAACTTTGTCACCCGAGGAAATTAAGTGAAATTTATGACATAAAATGCCAAGTCAGCCATCAAAAGGTAACTTATCTGACTAAGAAGAAAGCAATGTCAATACTTGGAACTAAAGGAGAATGACCTGCAATATGTTCAGAGCCTTTCTCATGTCACCGTTGCTCAGCCGTACCAGGGCAGTTAAGCCACTCTCAGCCACGTCAAGCCTAGAAGGAGATGATCACAAGTTACTGATTCAATAATCAGTAGATGTTTAATAAGTTGGTAGCATGTTAACAACTGAAAATCATATACTGCTTAATCCAATCGACAGCTGCTGTTAAAATCTTAGATTTTATCCAAAAAATATAAAAAGGGGGCAAACAGATCTTACAAAATAGAACGGTAGATTTTGGGAAAGTTGACTACTTATTTGTTGAAAGCATCTCTTACATAGATGAAGTCAGAACTTCTTAAAAAAAATTTGTACATAAACCCTGAATGTTCATCAAAGATCTTCTGACAGACTATGTTCATAGATTCCAGAGCAAGTTATTTTCCGGAATCTCTCACTGAACATTCATTATTGCATCACTGTTAAGTGCATAATCATCAATTTCAGATTGTTAAAAACACTGAAGCAGGTGCTTACTGAAGATTCATTTTGGGGATTCAAATCCTCTAAAGCATTCCAATCCCAAGAACAGAATTTTTATTTTTTAAGGTTGGGAAAAGAAAATTGATTCAAATAATAAACAAGGTAGCAGTATCATGGCTACTGGCTTATATTAGTACACAAAGTAAAAGAACGCCAAAAAAATCTTTTGCACCAATAGAACCTATACAGAGAAAAGGAAAAGAAATGCAAGTATAAAATTCCATATAAGAAACAAAAAAGCTTAGGAGCAGCAATAAATGAACACAGACTCGTGATCAAACGCTTGGCTCTTAGAGCTAGGTAAGGCAATTTAAGTGAGCATTAGGGCTGCAAATAGGTTGGGTCAACCCATGACGCAACCCGAGACCGACCTGGTTAGGCCCAGCACCACCCAACTTTTTGGACCCATAAGTCCAGTATAGTTCTGAAATATGACCTTTTGAACAAGCAGGTTGCATCTGGTCCATATTACCTAACCCAAGCCATGGCCCAACAAGGTTTAAAATCGGTCAAACAGTAGATGACATGATTAAACCTAGCTTTGCCCAATCCAACTCACCCCAAGATTCCACGAGCTTGTGTACTACAGGTACTAATTATAGGTGGAAGGCTCAATTAGTTGAATTGCATTTTCATAGACAACATTAGTGGTCCTATTTTGCACCAATGCCCTTTTTTTATTTATCTCAATTTATTATCCATGCTATTACTGGACCTTCTAGACATCAAACAGATGATGTACTTCCTTGTTACCTTGCACTGGATCCAAATCAAGATCTGATCCAACCCAAACTCAAATGCAGTGAGTTTGATTCAGGTCATGATTTACCTGTCCTAACCAGAATGACCCAGTTGATCCAAAATATTTTCTATGGACCCAATCCAAGCTGACCAAGTTAGCTAAAATCATGACCCAAAAATATACTACATACTATTTATGACAAGTGATAGCAAGAAAGGATATTGTATAAAATAGATTGTTATGAGAGAAAGGAATTTCAAAGGGAAATATTACCTTATGGGCCTGGAAGATGTTAAATTGAACAAATCTTAACAAAAAAAAAAAAGACTAAATGTTAATTGATCTTGAATGGTTTAAGGTTTGTGATTAAAGAGAGATTAATGAATCAAGTGATAGAGCAAGGCTTTGTTGCTTGACTTGAGTTTCCATTTTAGCTAAAATAAAATTAAAGAGAAATTGAGATTTTTTTTTTTTTGGGTGTGTGTGTGTTGGGGGGGGGGGGGGGGGGGGGGGTATTTGAATCTAAGGGCATTTTCTAAGAAGTTGGCAAACAAAATCTAGAAAAGAATGTGCCAGAATCAAAACTGTATTTTCTAATAGAGTGTAAATTAAAAGGATATTATCAGACCATGAAAAGCAAGATTAGCTCCGGCGTGAAAAAATGTAAATTATCCCTTGGATAGGTGGCCAAGGAAATTCAAAATAATGCAATGCTGTACAAAACCAAACTATGAAATAAAGATACAACTTCAAAATGACATGCAACATGGGTACAACACCTTATGAAACTTATTTCATGTCAAATTTCTACAATGAATCAAATTAAAAAGAACAACTTACCCTTCAGCCTTTATCACATATTCAAGTCGTTCTCTGATATGAGTTGCATCAAGTGGAGCAAACCGAAACCGAGTGCACCTTGACTGTAATGCTGGAATAATTTTGTTGACATGATTACAGATAAGTGCAAACCTAGTGCTCTTCGTATGTTTCTCAATCACTGAACAAAAAGATAAAATCACAAGAATAAAGATGGTGAGAATACATAAACCTATGAATACTTAGAAAAGTGAATGGTTGTACAGGCAGACCTCTACGTAATGCAAACTGTGCATCTTTAGTCATAGCATCTGCCTCATCCAGCAGGACCAACTTCACAGAAGATTTTGCACTGCATGAAACATAAATAGTTGACTAGGTATTGCAGCATCCACCAGGTAACCAATGATAAAGTCACACATCTGCATGAGTGCGCATATACGTGTGCACACTGTATATATGTTAGTGGTGTTTATGTTTGCATACATGTATGTACATGTGCTACTTTTAAATAACCAGGTGTTGAACAACCATGCCCCATGATAGTGGCAGGATCCTGCAGCTGTCACAAGCTCATCAGGACAAAATTTACCTCATCGCATGATATGCAGTTTATATGATTTGGAGGGTGGAGTATCTTTACTCCCACACACACATGGTTCCAATCCTAGGGGCTGCACCCTGCCACATGCCATGTTCATATTTTGCCACCAAGATGGAAAATTGCTTAGCATATACTTCTGTCAAGCAGTCGTTCCCAATAAACACTATTATGTCTATCCAGCGCCGGCTTTGTAAATCCTAATTTGCTCAGAGTTGTCATCTTCTATCTACAAACACATAAGCAAAGGAAATAAAATGGTAGAATATGTGGGACATTGAGATCTTCTTTGGTCAGATCTTCCTCTTGACTGGCATTTCCACTATAATCCGAGCTTCTCTCTCTACTAAGGCCCTGTTTGGGGGAGCTGTTGGCAGTAGAGCTGTTGGAAGTAGAGCTGTTAGAAGTAGAGCTGTTGGAAGTAGAGCTTTTATAAAAAGCTGTTTGCTGTTTGGTAACTACATTTCCAAAATGCTGTGGCACTTTAACATTTGTTTGGTAAACAAACTGAGAAAGTACTTTTGTATGACAAAATGACCATAAAGGACATTACTAGTACTATACAATAGTGCATAATAAAATATAATATATATTAATACATAAATATATGATATAGTATAATATTAATGTAATGTAACATAATATTATTATAATATAGTACTATAACATTGTATACTATAGGATAATAATTTAATATAATATTAAATTATTTAACATAACATAATATTATATTATATTATATTTATAGTATAATACAATAATAAATGTATAAAATATTATAATTATTAGTATAAATTAATTTTTTACTCTTTTGAAGACCATTTATTTCTCTAACAAATTTTCTAACTAGGTGAAAAAATTGGTTAAATAATTACTAATATTTTTATTTATTTATTTATTTATTATTTTATTTCATTGAAATATATTTATTTATTATTTTATTTATTTATTTATTCGTTCATTTATATACATATTTATTTATTTATTTATTTTCTTTTTTCTTTTTCTTTCCTTTTTTTTCTTCTCTTTTTTCTTTCCTTTTCTTCTTTTTTTTTTCTTCTCTTCTTCTCCTTCCTTCCTCTCTTTTCCGGCTCGGGAGGGAGCCGGGACGGCGTGCCGCGGCGACCGCGGGGGAGGAGGGGCTCGGAGGGGGCCGGGACGGCGTGCCGCGGCGACCGCGGGGGAGGAGGGGGCCGAGATGGCGGGCCGGCCGGGGAGGCAGCGGCCATGGCGGCCCCTTCCTCCCCTTCCTTTTTTTTTTTTGCTGTGTGGTGGGTCGCAGCGGCGGGGGGCTCGGGTGGGGCCTAGGGGGCGCGGCCACGGGTGGCCGGCGTGGTGGCTGCCTCCCAAAAAAAAAAAAAGAGGAGGGCCGGCGGCATTGAGGAGAAGGAGATAGAGAGGGAGAGAGAGAGGGGGGGGATGGTGACAGAGAGAGAGGCGGTGGGATTGAGATTTTTGGGAGGAAAAAGAAACTTTTAAATGGGGGTATTTTGGTCAAAAATACAGCTTCCCGACAAAGCTGAAAACAACGTTTTCGGAAAGCTCCAAAATTGAGCTTCTGCCAAAAAGCTGTTTTCAGCTTCCCGCAAAAGCTGAAACAGCTTCTTGGAAATTTTACCAAACACACTTTTTTACCTAAAAGTACTTTTGGAGGGCCAGAAAGTGCTTTTTGGCCCTCCAAAAGCTCCCCCAAACAGGGCCTAAGGTCCTCTTCAGTCATCATTGTACATGACAAAAAATTTAATATTTTCAATACATTACTTCTTTCAATCTCAGTGAATTCATCAACTTCCTCCACATTTGTAACCTTGGCAGTAATTTTACGAAAACCTGCCGAAACAACATTAACTCTAATACAATCATCTTTGCAATTGCACATAGTCAAGTGAACAGCAATAAAATTCAATCTGTATCGCAATTACTATCTGGAATATTTCTCCTCAGGAATCTGATACATGACAAAGCTAGTATAACCAATCGATCCAAGATACAGCTTTACTGTACTATTCGTTACATATCGTAGTTCTGCTAAACATCTACACCACATGCGCATGTAACAAGGAATAAATGTTGCATGCTGATGCCTTGCCGCCTAGCACTAGCATGGCATGTGCCCATGTACCAGTGCTTAGGATACACTAGCACACTGTAGGCATGCAGTCAATGCCACTGGCATGAATGGGCAAGGGACATATTTTAGATTTTTAAAATCAAAACAATCAACAGCTTCTTCATAATGCTTATAGATGTAGCTCTTAAAAATAATTTAAAAAAAGAACTAAAACCAATAAATAATATCCTATAATCAAAAATGAAAACATGTATGACTGTGTTGCTTACTGACAGGAATAATCTAGGGTATTATGGCATGGTATTACACCTCAACAGTACATTACCACCAAGAAACAATGATTGAGTGTCAATGTGTTATGTCATAAATTACCAAGTGATACCTCAATGACACTAATGACATCATACTCTAATAACATTTCTAAAAATCGACATGAAAAGATGTTATTTGCTTTTGTTTCTAGATTAATGTTGTTTCGAGGGGAGGATTTTGGATGGAAATCACTCCTCCCCAAAATCACTAATTTCTAAGCTGGTGTTTAAGTGGACATATTTGGTTGTTATCAACTTTAATCTTGAATATATAAATGTGCATGTGTGGATAAATCGTTCTATTAACCTTAACAAAGAAATTGTTATAGTCCAAATGTGGAAAAGGAAAAGAAAAGGAAATAGGTTGAAAATTGCTTATACCAAGTCTGGAGCAAGGATTCAATATGGATCCTGCTCAATTTTGCAGAAAGGCATCACATGAATGCTAGGTTCTCTGTTGTTCTTTGGAACCAAGAACAAAGTTTAACCTCCCTCTCTTGTGGATTAATGAGAAAAACAGAAGAAAAAAGGCTTCTGACACTGTTCAGCCCTATAACAAGTCATGTTAAACTGTGCCAAACTGGCACAGTTCAATATGGGCAGCACAAGGCACTTGGGAACACACCTCTGCCCCATGCCAGTCTAGCCCTGTCGTGGTAAATGCCAAACAGCATAGACCGGCATATGCTGACACAGGGATCTCGGTCTGTATATAGGCAACATAAAATGAAGCTTATTGTGTAGGCTTTAACATATATCAGGCCTCACAAAAAAATTATTATAATTAATGAAGGTAAAAAGTTCTTTATCACTTTTTGGATACTTGCATGAAGTAAATAAAAAACACTTATGTAGCATTTCATCCTTTGAAGTTCTATGTTTTCTCTTTGGAACATATGCTAGGTAGAAATATATCAAAGCTTGATTCATGAGACATCAAGGCTTTACTATGCAAAATTTTTTCGTTAAATCCCCACTTCCTTGCTTTAGTTTAATGAACTCATTTATACATGTAATATATGATCCATGAATGCAACGGGCAGATAATGTTTTGTTTTAAATCATCAAGATGCTTAATGAGACATGCAATCAAGTTTTTGTCTCTTGCTTTCCAATTTCAAAAGTCTGACCCACACCTCACTTGCATTCTCTAATTGCATCAAGGCACTTTGTCAGACATGTCAATGAAAGGTTGAACCAACTATTTTTCTTTGGAGCATGATAATGTCAAGAACCTTTAAAAAAAGAGAAGACTAATATGGACATGACTCTACCAAACAAGGGTATAGAGATCCCCTGATCCTTTCTATTAGAAGCTTAACAAGATAATAAATTTCATGAAGTCGTGTTTCCCTTCACTGTAATTATGCCCCTAGGGTATTGTAGAAAATGCATTGCCCAAAGAGTTTGTGGATAGGATTTCAGTGTGAAATAGCAAAAAAACTGACATCAGTTAAAACTGCCTTAAAGAAAGTTTATAGGCATTGCTAAATCACATTGCTCCATAATGTCATACTTGATAGAGGTAACAAGGCTTGATGGTTAAGATATGAATGAGAGAATCACACATGCACACACGTAGATAGAGAGAGGAGTGTGTATGCACATGCACAACACAAGCATAAAGTTGAGCTTCAAGTAAAAAACAAGATAATTTCAATTAGCTCTTAATTTAGACACAATTGCTAACCTCGTAATATTAATCTCATTTATGCACCTAAAATTTAAAACTACATTCGTATAATTTCACTTTTACTTTGTAGTAATTGCTACTAGAGCTAATATTTCTCTCATAGGATTTAAGAACCTTGACAAACTTCATAATCCATTCCATTTTGACCTCAACTATACAACAAAATCCTCTCCTATCCAAGGTTTAAAACCAATCTTACTGCATTGCATAGCCCGTAAAATGGAATATACTGTCATGTACCACCCCATATTAGCAAATTAAAGAGTAAAAAAAAGCCTGTACCACAGTACACATCACACCAATACATGACTGCTATGCCCCCTATTCTGCAGCGCATCAAAACTTTCTCCTATCATAACCACAACAACTCCAACTCAAAATCAGAAAGAGGAGTTAATCCATCACTAAGCTAAGTACATATCCCAAGGTGTTTTAAGGATGCAGTAATACCCTTCCCCCTTATCCAAAATGTGCAACTCCTTTGTGGCAGACCCCGCAAGTTATAGCTTTCTTATCATCTACTCTATTTTCCTTCTGCCACAATGTCTCGCAATATTTGTCAGACTCCACAAGTAAACATTTTGAACCGATACATGTCTATCTTTCAAGCATTCGGATCACCAAAACCCAAAAGAATTTTTACATAAACCCTGTACTTGCGCAAATTCGACTACTGAAAATAATAGATGTAAATTCAGCACGAACAAAGCAAAACTTCTTTGAAAGAAAACCTCGAACCACTTTTCAGCGAAGAGCATATAAACTAATAAATATAAGCAAGCATAGAAATTAATCCAAATTCTTTTTACCCAAAGGAAAGGCTCCGTGCACTGGCGAAATCTTGGATCTGCTGTCGAACAACATCAATCCCCCGATCATCAGATGCATTGAGCTCCAAAATCAGGTTGCGGTACTGCGCCCCATACAGCTTCCGTGCCACTGCCAGAATCGTCGACGTCTTCCCGGTACCTGGCGGCCCATAAAGAAGCAAATGGGGCAGCCTGTTCTCGTTCGTCAGCCGATCAACTTCCAACCAACAAAATCCAACTTTTAACCACAGAATCGAACCCAGAAAGAAGGAAAAGAGATCCATAGGAGAAGATAGGTGGAGGAGGGGGAGGGAGACGAGGGTTACTGGTGTCCACGATGTCGCGATGGGCCGCGACGTCGGCGAGGGACTGGGGACGGTACTTCTCGACCCAGGGGGCGGACTTGCCGTCGGAGGCGAGAGGGGCCTTGTCCTTGTTGGACCTCGCCGGCGCGTCGCCGTCGATCTCCATGGGAGCGGTCGCCTCCGCCATCTTCGTTGAAATCCTTCTCTCCCACGCCCTAGCGCTCTATTCTCCGGTTTCGTACTGTTCCCAGCCGTCGCGGCTATGGCGCCAAAAATCCCGAGTGGGGGTCTTTTTGGCTGCTCGAGGGCTAGGGTGGGCTGAAGGGCCGCGGATAAGCTCACCGATGGTGCAATGGACTGAGACCTCTGGCTATGAAGTGACGGGTTCCGTCTTATTTTGGAGGCGGATCCGATTGAAGCGGTAGAGTGGATTCTATAAAAAGGATCAAAAAAATGTACCGTATTTCAGATTGATCATGTATTATGAAAGACGAACAGAACTGCTGATTGGCAATGCTCATGCGAGATTAGCGTGAGCGTCCGATTTACCCAAAAAAAAAAAAAAAAAATTGACGGCAACTACGTTTGACTTTGTTTGGATTAGGCCAGGTCTCACTTGGACTTGGCGTCAACATATTATGGTGGATCTAGAACCAAGGTTCGATGCTACCTCAGATCCGGCCCCAAACCAGAATCTAAAAGAGCGTGTTTGGATGATCATGAGATATCCCACTGGATTCATGATGGGAAAGCCAAATTGGAAGTGTGTGGGGTGGCGGGGAAAAGTATAAAGACCCACGGTCGTTGTAGGTTAGGTGGCCGACATACTTTAATATGGAAGGTGGATAAGCGGGTAATTCGGGCTTACCTTACCTTGCATAACTTAAATTTTATTATTTGGGAGGATTACTGGAAGAGAAGAGGTGGGAGGAGAGGGAGGAAGAGAGCGAGAAGAAAAGGAAAGTGAATCATTTTTCTCCATGTTGGGGATAAATCATGGAAATAACGGCAATGGGGATAAAACGGGAACAGGACGTGATAGGGTTCTGCTTAGTTTTGCACTACAAGTCTATCCGAGCCATCGATCGGAATGAACTTATGCTGCGAGATGAAGGAATATCCCGCCATAATGAATAAATTTATTCTTATGGCACCAGCAGATCGTTTGGCAAGAATAGAGGAGATAGTGGAGGATATCCCTCACTTATTTACCAACCAAATGAGCTCATAGTCATTACTTCGACATATCTTTCCATTCGAAAGCTTTTTCTTTTATCCAGAGAAAAAGAAAAAACTTTATGAGAATATTCATTTCTTTAATCAAAGTTTATGAATAAGAATTTTAGAAAACAAGGAATAGAAAGGATTTTAATGGATTGGGTTTGGTTAGTTTTGAGAAAAGGTAGCAATGGAGGAGTTTTTCTGGGATGCAATTGGTGTTGAGAGGTGTCGGTTGTGCCTTTCGAGACTTCATGATGACAAGCTGCTCGTTATTTTACAAACGAGACCTCCTATGATGGAATCTTTGCTCTCCTTCATTTGTTACCGCTAAGGACCGTATGCTCATTTTCTTAAGCAAAGTTTATGAGTAAGAATTCTAGAAAAAAAATGAATAGAAAGGATTTGAATGGATTGGATTTGGTTAGTTTTGAGAAAAGGTAGCAATAGAGAAGTTTTCCTAGGATGAGATTTTAGTGGGTGGGAATTTTATACAAATAAAAAAAGAGAGGTGGCTTTCTTTTTCTACTAGAAAGGTGGTGTACACCTTACGAATAGCGGGCCATGCCTAACTTTAGGGAACGCCAATTGTCAACCTCCAATCAAATATATGGTATTTTATCTCTATCTTTATTTGTTAAATAATTGGTCTCCTGATGCTAGCTTTTCTCTTGTATGAATTTGATCTTCTAATTTGTCAGAACGAATTTATTGAAGAATATTTATAAAAGAATGCTCATTGTCAAAGACGCCGGATTCCAACACAGAATGGCCTATGAACAACATGATGATGGCATTCCGATCTGTATATGGATTCAGGTATTGCGAGACCTCTGAAAACCATACTTCATGCAGCCTCCAAACAATGTCCAAATCAAGCATCTTGTAATGATTTGATTACACTCGCATGATGATATGGAGTCAGCATAACCCTCTGAGACAAGATCCAGATGTCAAATGATACTCAAATATTAAAATGGAAAATGAGAGGAAAATGTCCTGACAGAAAAGCCGCATCTTCTCATAGAAATGTCTCTTCTACCAAAACATGTAAATATCTCTTCATCAGGCCCACCCAATGTGGATGCTACCCATTTCCAATTCCAGAATCCAACTTAATCACTGGTCAATATATGCCAAAACAAGAATTTTAATTGACCTCTGAAAGGTTTTCGTAACTTCTTTTATAAGAGTTTATTTTAAAGTTTGCTCTTCGCCTTATCAGCAGCACCTCATTTTGAATAGGATTTCTGCCAGAATGTTTGTTCATTTTGTGGTCTAACTTGAGAATGTTTTTCCAAGGTTTCTTATTAATTTGGTTTCTTGGTTTAATTTAATGACGAACCAAATTTGAAATAAAAGGGGAATAGAATTCATATATTATCATGGGAATAATTCTGTAGCGATCATGTAGGTGATTGGTTAGGTGCAGAGCTTATTTTACAAAAAGTATTACTGAACGTTTATTTGCTCTCAAGAATAAATAATTAATTCCATACAAATGCTTATTGACAATTAATGAACAATCTACCTGTTTTCTTTTTTCCTTGTGCTACCAACGAGCCTGCAGACCATAACCTTCATTTCACTGATTAAATGAAAGAAAAGAATTGCGTTAGATCAACCGAAGAAGCCAGGAACAAGAGACTGACATCATCAATATCATCCACACAACACTACAACCCACCATAAAAGCATTCTACATTTTTGTAAGAATCAACTCATTAGGAAGAATGAGAGTTTAATACAATGTCATCTGAATCGAATTAACGAACGCTGGTCAAAGAAACTTCCTGGATCATCTATTATGGTCAAGACATCGATACAAATTTAATTAGAGGTGATTTAAAATTGTCATGAAGGTAATTTTAGACCACATATGGAGGCCATCAAAGATTCCTGGAAACAATCATCCAGTGAGATCTTCTAGTTATTTGTTTTATTAGCTTCTACAAGAAAAGAGAGTACTCCAACCCACATACCACATTAACATGTAACGCAGCTAGCATAACTGCATCTTAACTTGTTCATCAAGTGGAAATCTACGGATCGGTTCCGTATCCTCTGTAACGTTACAACTTACAAGAATTGATGCCTTAGCAAGTTATTCAGATCAGTGACTATTTGAAGCAATGATAAAAATTTCTGGCGGGCTGACATTGCATAAGTTGCAACATTTCTGCCAATTATGGAGGGCAATTCGCACCAGTTTAAAGTCAACACAACTCAAACAATAAATTTGAATGAAAACTGACATTAAAAATAGAAACAATAAGAACGACGTCAATTCACAATACAAAACAAGCTCAATATACAATATATCTCTTACATACAAAAACCCAAAGCCTATGGACCAACCAAAACAATAACTCTCACCTTCCACTCTTATCTTCCCTTTCCAACACAATTTCAGTTGGCATCTAAATCATCGGGTTCATTTGCTTGAGATTTCTTCAGCTTTGCCACAAGAACCCACATGTTGGCCAGTTCATTTTCTAGGAAGGCTTCCCTCTGTTTGGATTCTTCTACTTTCTTCTGAAGCTCCGCTTCTCTTTGCTCCTTTTCCAGAAGCACAGCTTCAAGTGTTTGTTCTCTTTCATAGCTAGCATTCACTTCTCTCCTGGGCGTTGGTTCATGCCGCTTGAGGTGATTGTCTCTTTTGGCGTTCTTTGGTCCATTGCTCACTCTCCGCTGAGCAGAACTTCTCACTGATGCTAATTCAGCACCCAGCCTCTCATTCTGGTTCATGAGTTTGGTGACTTCTTCCGATAGTGCCTTCAACTCCACACCTGCAGCTGAGGCCAACCCTTTGGCATATGCACTCTCCTCTGCCAGCTTCTGGTTACGTGTTTCTAGTTGGGTTTTAGCTTCAGTAACTTCAGCTACTTTCTGCTTAAGTTCTTCAATCTCGGATGCCTAAGGGGGTCAATAAAGAAATTGAGTGGAAGGTATTGGCAGGATTTATTATAAAGTAAGAAAGATACCTCACAAACAGAGAACATTATCTAAATAATTACAGTGAATATTACAACCACATGCATCCAGAAATTTGGCTGCTTTTGTCAATAATTTATCCATGATATTCTAAACAAATTGTCCATTTATTGAGCACTTTCATTTGTGGATTCACAAGAATGTCCGATGCTCTAGAGCTACATACGTTATCCCCAATTTGCAGTGCATGGAGTTTCACATATTTATAGGACTATGTTAAGTTGCTTTTTCCTCTTCCAAAAATTGCTGACAAATGATCTCGAATGGTAGGCTTTAACCACATCTGTGAGGATTTAGCTTTATAAACTCCGCAACCACTCATTAAAGTTTGACAATTTTACTGCTAGTTCTCAACTTAATGTCGATATTCTAAATTTGTTTTCAAGTCATAGTAAGCAAGACAGACGAGGCATTTGCCAGTAAAATTAGTAGTTCAATTGGTGGGTTGTGAGATCTATCTTATAGGTCACACAGCTTGACTCATGGAACTGGGAAGCAACCCTGCAAGGTTTCCAACTTTGAAATAGATCAAGCACTTTCCAGCCCCCAAAAAAGAGAAAGCTAAGCAGAGAGGACAAACGTCAAGACTTGATGCCGGAATAGCATTCATATCAGAGGTAAAAATTATGATCTAAAGAGGCAAGCTTACATAAATCGCATGCTACAATTGTGGAATGCAGAACAAAAAGAGTTGCTGCTTATGGCCCTGATGTAGGAAGTGAGAAGGAATATGAACTCAGATAAATTATGAATAGGGCGTCACCTCTTCTAAGTGGATGATTATAAGAGTTACAAAAGAATGATGCAAACATTATGTCATTATTACAGGTAAATTTTACTTGTGCGAATGCAAAAATTTTAGTATGGTAAACAAACAAATGACACTTCTTTTGAACTTCTTGCATGGAATAAAGCATTTTAGCGCTAGGAAGCATACATACTTCAAATTCCATGCCGTGTCCCTATGCAATGTGCATATCAGATACTGATACACATTGCATACGGATAGGATATATGCCAGGTAGCTATTTTAAGTTCCATTTTCTTTTTTTATTTCTGAATGGATTCTTCCTTGATACGCTAGAAAATACTTCTCATATACCTCCAAGCATGAGGGATAGGGCTGCTTCTCTTTCTATTTTTTTCTCTTTTTCTTTTTGAGGGGAATGGGGGATAAATGCTGGCCTTTCAACCATGGGCATGATGGATAGTTACTTTTGGAGCTTAGGATGCGGATGTTATCGTGGAAGAATGGGTCAAATTATTGGGATGATTCATTATTCTTTATGGGTGTTTTTTCCACATATACGTAAAAAAAGTAGTTATTCATTGTCATACCCCAGCTGTATCATATCCTATTCTTTTAACAATTGCTACAATGGCACATCGATATCATGTGTCAACTCAATGTGCTTTAGGTATAGAGGTATCATATGGGCAGATAATATCTAAAACTAGCAAACAATCAGTAGAACTGACCATATGCGCCTGCTGCAGCAACTCTGTAGTAACGTCTCTTGATGGTGTGTTTTCTTTGCTTGCAGGGAACTCCATCTCAAAATTAGTTCCCCCAGAGCAATGTTGTGATTTAGAATTTGTTGAAGAGGCAATCTGTTTTTTCAGTGAAGCAATTGCTTCACACAATTCTTCACATTCACATATCTGACAAGGAGAATGGATTCAAGAATTACAGCTGGGCAATTTGTAGCCAGTGGTCATACAACCAAGAGAACATAAATATAACCCATTACTAAATTTCACCTTTTGTTGCAGCTGATCCTGTATCACTCTGTTATCTGCAGTTTTCACCTGGAATAGATCACCCAACACCGTCTCCAAACTCAGTTTTCAATAAAAGCCAAAATATATCCAAGTTGATTAGATTATATGCATATTCCAAATTTTCCGGCCAAATATTTCGTTCAGAGCAAAGATAACATTCAACTATTCCACTTGCCACAAAGTATTCGGAGATGCATCCATGCAAAGATTAATATGAAAGAGTACAAGTTAAAGATAACTTAGTACCTCAAGTTCAAAAGACTTCTCATTGAGTTGTTCTACCAGTTCAGCATAAGACTGCAACCAAAAAAAAATTATGGCTGTGTTAGCATTGTTGTCACTTTTCCTTTTAAAGAAAATCTGAAAATAGGAATTCTATTTCTATTTTTTTTCAAATTTCTGACAACAGAAAACATGTTTGGTTTGCAATTTTTCCTTTTTTCTATGAGGGCCAGCGACATGGCCGGTGATGACGCAGAGGGAGGGAGATTGGGGCCAGCAATGTGGTTGAGAACAAGGGAGAGCTTGACGTCGAACGGAGAGGCAGTCGAGGGAGCAGCAAAGGAAAAAAAAAGTGAGGATGGGACCGGTGATATGGCCGGGGACGAGGGATAGATCGAGCATCGAGCAGAGAGATGGCCGGTGAGGTCTGAGGAGCCAGTGGTTGGATAGGAGCGATGGAGCTGAGGGAAAGATTGGACGGAAGAAGAGGGTTCGGAGAAGGGTTAAAACCCACTTTTAAAAAAACTAGTAGTGAAATTTTTTCACTTTCACTTTTCCAGAAATAATAGAAGTTGTTTAAAAAAAAATAGAAACAGAAACAAAAACAGGTAACAAAACATGTTTTCTGCATTGAATTCTGTATTTCTATTTTTTTTAAAAAAAGGAAATAGGAAAAAAAACAGTACCGAACAGGCCCTAATTATTTATTCATACTAAATCAAAATGAGTAATATATGACATGTTCAAAAAAAAAAAATCACCGGTGAGAGAACCAGTTTGTCCATTTTGTTTTGATTAGCAGAAATTGAATCAGCCATCTGCTTTTCTAAAGAAGCTATCTGCTGGTTTTTGGCTTTGATTTCATCACTAATCTTCCTTATCTCCATCTGCGAAGTTCAAAATATATCAGCAAGACCTACATGCTTTACGCATATTGACCGAGAAAAAAATATAGGAAATGATACATTACTTGAATCTGCTCGTTCTTTGGATTATTGGTTGCATCGTCTGACAATCGCTTTAAAACACTTGAATGAAGTGCTACTTCTCCAGACAGAATTTTTAGTTGCTCTCTCAGCAAATCAACATGGTCTATAGTTTTAATGCTGGTCTATCATAAGATAACAAGCAGAAGTTAATCAAGTTAAAAAAAAAAAATCTAGATTACATTCCTGAAACAGGAGCCACGCATATAGCACTTAATATTTAACAGTATATATGCTCCAAACAAAAAAAACAAGGTATGACATTCTGTTAACTTCATTCCTTAAGCTAGCCTTCCAATTAACTTCTCAAGAAGAATGAAAATTATCATCATGCGAAACTAGAAAGAAATACTAACACCATTAAAGCTTGATCTATATGGACAGAAGTTGTTCCATGGTTCTAAAACAAATCAAAATCAGATAGGCATGTATCAGCCCCAAAAGAGAATTAAAGAGAATGTTTTTTTTTCAATTTCTTTTTGGTTTTTATGCCGTCTGCCTCAAGCATCCACGTCAAACATATAAGATTCTTAAATATTACATGCTAGACATTATTCAATGATTATCGATCTTTTGTCTTAAAAGTATAAATTTATCCCCTTCCAGGTTTTTTTTCCTTTTGGCTGCTAGATCAAGGGAGAAGATAGACCTTTTACACCTAAACACCAAATTTTTAGCTAAACATTTGTGAAATTGCATTATAATTTGAGAATAGCTTGCTCAAAAAATTTCACAAGTTTGTGTTTCCATTTCCCCTTTCTTAAAAAAGAAAGAAAAACAAAGGCTAAAAATTGATGATCTTGATTAATTTCACTACTCAGCCTTCTTATTTGGCAAGCTCACACTAAAAACATCATATACTCTTCATAATTAGTGTTTCAATTTTCAAATGTCATATCTTCACTTTTGTATTTTTTCAACAACAGATCATTTTTTATTTTCTTTAAATATTTTTTATAATTCCATTTAATGTATGCTTCATGTTCTGAACTGCTTTTTCATGAAACTATCCAAAATGTTTCAAATATGAAAAACGTAATTTTAGTATGGCTGAATTGCTGTCAAAAAGCAAAATTATAAACCTCAACGTCCATTGGACGACAGCCGAATAGACATTTCTCAAATTCTACAATAAGTTGAGTGAACTGTAAAATATGGCGATTCTTTTCTCCAAGCAACGATTGCTTGCCTACCTAGCAAGTGCAGCACACTTAGTTATCTCAGAAAGGGTGACATTCTCCACATGCTGCGTGAAGTGGGGGTATGTTGTTCATAAGAAATCCTAAACACGGATGCACCAAGCTAACAATCTATTAAATACCTCCCACATAACTGTATAGTCTCATGAAATACTTATCCACATCTAACTCACTCTATGAGCAATCCATTGTAGACTGATATACTTTAATAGCTCCATACCTCGATGGCTGTATCTTCTTTTTAACTTGTTTAGATTTGCATTTCATCATATCCTATGATGGAAGGAACATAGTTTTACCATTTTCATTACTGTCCTTGGATTTCTTCCTTGTCACCTTGTACTCTTGCGGAATAAAATATGTTTAATGTGCTTAAAATCATTCTTATTATTTGATTTAAAATTTCGAATTTCTTGGAGATGTATAAGCCAAATAATCCTTATTTCGGACAAAGCTTATAAGTAAAACTTGATGTGGAAGCATTACATGGAACCATGGTATGCAGGGGGGATATCAATTCAAAATAGATGAGGCAAAAAAATTTAGAACAAACACATAAAACATGATGTTTAGGTAATATTTCTCTGTCAAGCAAGCATATCTATGGAAAAAAAATTGTGCTAATTGTGTTCAAATTTCGAGTGCAATTGTTGAAAAATTTTCACAAAGGAAAAAAGAATAAGAATTTATAGCATCAATAAATGCATTCTATAAGAATGGGTAAACTTGGCATGACAGTAAAATCAGTCCATGGTGATGTTATGCCTTCCAATAATCTAAATTTCTTAGGATGCACACTTTAATTTAGCTTCTTGCACATGTAAATATATGGCATAACCCAATAAGCGAACTTAGTTGTTAAACAAGAAGCCATATGCACATATATATTATATAACTTCAACTGCATACCAGAGGTGTCTCCTGCAGAGAAAGATTATCAGCAGGAATACTCTCTGTGATTAAAGAATTTGAATTTCTTGGTTCCACAGGAAAGTTTACACTCTCTGCTTGAGGAGTTGAAGGTCTAGTGAATGACTTTGTCCCACTTGATTTTTCGCCATCAGAACTTGTCAATGTCCCACCACTGTCACGTTTCTGGAGAGAGAGTTCTAAATTATACATGAACCAAAAGAGAAAAAGGCATGTTACAAAATAAAAGAAAAAGAAAAAGAGAAGCATTCCAGAACTACTAGAATATTAACCTACACTAGACATTCTAACACAAACTTTGAAACATGAAGCATTTTTTTAGGTCACATGCTCACATGGACATCAAGTAAACAAGATGGAAGAACTCAAGAACATAAATCAACTGTAGAGAAAATCAAATCATTAATTGTAATGATGAGCCAAATGCTCTGTTGGTCCTTATATGAGAGGGCCCTTTTACTCTGAAGGAGTTTTTTTTTTTCTTTTGTCCATATTACAGAAACAGTAGAATGCAAGAATCATCCTTTATTATGATTCTATATTAAGAGGCCGTAGTGCTCCTGTTAGAGACAAATTGAAATTACCGAGAAAAAAATTTAACCATCCATAACTTCCTTATTCAAAGAATCATATCTAATATCATATCTAATTTGAACAGTTCTCTCTGCGAGTATCTTGGGATTTCTCAAAGATAATTAACATTGTGAACTTCAAATATTGAATAATAACAAATTTCTAAGTGAATATCTGCAGCCGTTTTGTGGATAAGGATGAATGCTGTGATCCGGTTCCCTTTTCTTGTCGCGGTGGGATCATGTAAACAGAGGGTAATCTCAGTATTAGCTGCTTAAAATTACAAAATAATAAGGCTTGCAGGCTATTTTGATGATGAGTTGTTGCTCAATACTTGATTATAAATTACAATTTGCTTCTGCAGTTGAGTGTGAAATGGAGTATTAATTCCTTTCAAGAGTTTTGACAATCCTTCTGTCACTTTTTAAGAGTAAATTTCTTTCTTTTAGGCCCATACATCTGATCGTGCCCTCACTGCTTTTTGAATGTTGCCGTGTCTATCAAATGTCTAGTTTCCTTGAAGGCTCACATGACACAAGCATGTCTTTCCTTTTTTCCTAGATCTATATCACTTGCCCCTAATTCATGAGGCATTGGTCATGAGGGAAACAATGTCTCCTCATCAAAGAGGTGTGATATAAACTTTTACCATCACTGCTCCTCAACAACATGGTATTGTCAGAAATCACTGCTAGCTTCATCTGTTAGCCATCTATAAATCTTTTTCACGTTACATAAAAAACCAAGCATAGAGACCTAACCGGGGAAATAGCTTTACTTTTATTCCCAGCAGCTTCGCCAAGAACTAGCAACTTGACAATATTCATTCATATAATATATCTTTTTTGCCAACAAATTACACTTTTGTTGGTATTTCATTAGCCTCTAAAAGTCAGGATTAAGATGAAAAGAGTTTCACCTTCACAACTTCACCAAAAATTATCAATGTGCATCCATGGTTTTAAATAACACATTATGCGGATCAACCCCGATGAAAACTGTGGTTGACAATTATAACGGTTATAATGGCCGTTATTTGCCTCAAAAAGTAGCATTTCAAAATTTTATTTTAATAATCACTGTTATAATGGTGTTATAATAGAAAGAAACAGGCAAAAACAGGAATCCATTCACATTTAATTAGATAAAAATATTTTTTAGACCGTACAATCAATTTTAAAGGGAAATTTGGTGTAAAAAAATGAAATTTGAAAAATAGACTTTACATAGATTTACATGGAGAAAGACAAGTGAAAACAGATTTATTTATGTTATAACCGACCATTATAACACAAAAAAATGCAATATCATGACCATTATCTTTTTCTCCTGTTATTGCATAAAATCAATATCATAATTCATAATGGTTATAGTACCGTTATTTAAAACCTAATCATAATGGTTATAATACTGTTATTTAAAACCTAGTGTGCATCCAGCATCATGTTGATGTCAATGGGAAATTGTTGATGATAAAAGGTCTTTCACTACATATCATCCAATACTGGTAAAGAAGCTTTAAGGTAGAATACTCACAAATATACAAGAAATCCTGTAGAAATCAGTTATCATGCCCGTCTCTTATAAGGATTAAAAAGGAGAAATTAACAAGGTCTTTATATTGATGTTAGGAAGGAAAAGAAGGGAAGCAATGGGGTGCAGGATTTTCTAACACTCGCTTTGCAAATCTACACCAACGGCCTAAGTATCCCTAAAGGACCAAAAAATGCAACCAAATATGTTTGACCAGTTAAAATAAGTCCATTAACTGGTGATTTAGGCCCAAACAGTACAAATTAGCAAAAGCTAAAGTCCATATGCATAAATTATTGCATAAACATTGAAGGATCCATATGTATTTAATGGAATTTGAGGAATGTATCGTGTGAATGGTGTAAAAACATAAGGATATATGTACCTCACCTAATTTATGAGCTGCGCTCAAATTTGAATAAGTCCTCAAGTTAAAAGGAAAGGATGGTCTTATACTATACATCACAAGGACTGGAAAACCGACCCGAACATCTACTTTAGGGAGTACCATACCAAACCCATGGGAACTGGATTAGTTTGCTGGTTCGATACTGAAGTTGGTCCAAACTGAGAGGAACCAGCCAATATGCTCAGTAGTCAGTACCAACCCATACTGCCCGGTTTTGGAAGAAAAAAAGTGTTGGGAGCTATCTCGGTATAGGGTGCGTACCATACCGCAATGACCATAGCATACTTTAATGACCATATCGACTATAATGTACCGAACCAGTAATATGTTATGCATCTCATATACGCTGTTGTATTAGTAGTGATATATTTCAGAGTGAATCCATGCAAATATTTACTTTCAGTTGAGTTGAAAGCATACATAGATGGGACCAAAAGATCATTAATATATAACTAAACTCTGTGCTTTAAAGGTCTCTTGCTACACGCTTTTAGCTCTTTTTTTGTAAGTAGGAAGTACTGATTGATTTTATGCAATTTAGCACATTTAAGCTGACATATCAAAGAATCGCTTTTCTGACCCTCTATACCACAAGTTTCCACATTCCTGGACTGTCAGCACCAAATTATTACTGAAGTGATTGTATAACTAGTTTCCATTGGAAGAATTCAAGCAACCAATTGCTAATTGCCTTCCATCAGTTAAAAGAAATATTTGCAAACTGGGAGAAAAAAATTACGAGCTTACGTGCTGTATATGCAAAAAATTGTATGAGCAGAAAGTATGTAACTAAATGATAAAAACAACATCGATTCTGAATGTTACATGGAGTGATCTATGTTAATTGTAATTGCTAAGATATGAAAAGAATCTAAAATTGTTCAAACATGAAGATGTGCTGCTTTTGGTTCATACAATGCATAGACGACACTCTGCAGCTCTAATCAGTCTTTAATGTTCCTTAGACATGACTAATTCTTTATGCTTATAGTTGTACTCTAGCAGTCATGTTTAGAATGTGAAGCTTGATATATGCCTAATTTTTTATCTTTGTATTTTTCAATATGCAGCACTATTTTTTATACGACTAGCATTACCTTGATGCACATATATTGCCTAGTGCTACCCATTGGGGATGATGTGCACTTCCAATGAGCAACAACTTCAATGGTTGTCATGAAAAAGGGCAAGTATTGGCTCCAAGTGAAGCACTACAACAGACACTAATTGCACTAACAAGCAGGGTTTCTGAAAGAAAAACTAATAGGGCTCTACATACTGGTTATAACAATTACGTTGGGTTAGCAGGATGTAACAACAAAAAACAGTAGCTGGGTTACATAAGGTGTCAACCTTGAGCCCTTATTACTTCATACCTAGTGAAGACCTCTATGTATCGTAGTTGCAGATTATGTAATGATAAGTGATGATATAACCATGAGGTCAAATTTAAACCAGTGCTATGACTGAAATCTTTGAAGATATACCTCAACATAAACAGGGTATAGATAATACAGTATTCTTGTCAACCATTACTAAATGAGGTCCCAATCAAATATAATGGTGAAGAAACATCCTGACGAGATGACATCCATTAGTAAGTTCTATTTTGGATTAGAAAAGAAACAGAGAAAATCTATAGACAGAACTCTTAATAAGTCAGCAAATTTGGTCTGCGATAAAGTATTAAATGCATGGATTTCCCTGATACCAAGGACCTTTCCAATAGACATTTATGCGTACCCGTAGCTTGAACCAATTTAGGAGCCCATGCTTTCGGTTTTTCTTCTCCTCCTTGGAAGAATCATCAATAATTTCACCATATCCTTCTAGTGGAACAAAAAAATCACTGTTCTCAGTATCCAAGATCATTTCTCTCCTCCTATATGGGAGATAAGCAAGCTGCACATTCACATAAATACCAACAATCAGAGTGATTTGGGAAAATAACGCCCTAACTGCATGGGAATGGAGACAATATATCTATGAGTCCATGACAACATTCATAAGAACCTGATAATTAAAATTAATTATTCAAGAGCTTAAGTGGATTGATACTAATCACCATACCTCCTCTTCTCCAAACGAGTGTCTTCGCCTTGGACCAGGACGTTGAGGAAACCTTGGAGATTGGGTGGTTTTTGTAGATACCAAAATTAGTTTTGTTAATCGTTGTATCCTTCCCAGCAAAGCAGCTTTAGCTTCTTCTTCTTGTTCCAGCCTCGATTGTAGCTTTACATGACCATCCTCTAGCTTTATATACATGATCATATTTTAATTAAAATTGAACATTAAAAAAGAAGGTAAAACAAATTTATGTTAAAAGACTGATATGTCTAACAGGTAAAGAAGAGAGATAAACATTTACCAAGTATCAATACTAATATTTTTAATTTTTAAGAAAACTATAAAGCACTGAGTATGTGAAGTGACATTTTCCCAGAAAGTGATGCCTTAATTGCCTTTTCAGTAACTTGGTGCAGATAATCAGTCCACACAAGTGTTCGAGGTGGATGAAACCAATAAGTTCTTTGCTCATCAGATGATCTCATTATTATATGGCATAGAGTTCTTTCTCTATATGCAAATTATCCATCTAGCTTGCCTATCCATAACTTTACTGGACATTTTTCCAGTTGTCAGCCCTTCAGTAATATCATGGGATGCTAGACTTCCAACTTTCAGAAGCATAACAAGGAAACATCATATATTCCCAGTTTAATGAATGTTCTTGTCAAAGACTATACAAATTCTTTTTTAAGTTTTAATGATAAAAATAATGGTGGCACATTATCCTCCTATGTCTAAGGTAGCTCAGAAAAAAATTCCCGAAATCGAAATCGGAATTAGTTGTCATAAACTCACTCACTCTTAACTGAGATTTAAGCACAAAAGACAGTGAAGTAGAGGAAAGATGATAAATATGCTAATAAAAAATGCTGAAAGGACTCTAGAGGGGAGCAGATCTAGATCAATTCTAGAAGCGGTCAGAAATGGCAACATTTCTGACACGACCAAAGAAGAAAAAGATTTGAAATGGAGATGCGCCATTAAACAAAAACGAAGACCAACATAAGCAGGAAGAAATGTGGAAGAATCTAGGATGGGTTATGGGTTCGAAAAACTGCATTATTATTAACAACTAAATATGAAGAACCTGTTGAATGAGTGAGAATTTATTATTGTAGCCACTCAACAAAATGAAGGTGAAATACAAATTTTCCCATATCCATGAAACTAAACTTAAAAGCCATGCTTTAACTGATGGCAGAGGATGGCTGAGAAAATGAAAATGCACACTCATGGTGCGCAAGGGTTGAAAATAGAGGACCAAGACAATCACAAGAAATCACTAATCGTCAAAAAATAATTTTGTGTCATGCCAGATGAACAAAAGGTGCATGATCATCCGAGGAGGATAAGTTTTTTGCCAAATATTAGCCCATGATTGATGCAACAAATTCATGGATCTAAGTTTCGTTTAGATTATTTCATTAGTTTGAGAATATTTATAATCTCTAAGTCTAGGTATGGTTTTCGTTTCACTTCAGCATTATGATTGACTTGATGTAAGATGAGTATCATCTTTCTAAAGGCATACCTTTTCTACATCCATGTAAACATGTAACTAGCTGTCTGAAGGCTCACCTAGAACACTATATCTAATAAAAGTTATTCTGCAAGTTTTCCCAAGAAATGTCTTTAGTAAAAACTCTATAAGCAAGGCATATCACAAAAGATATGGAACAAAAAGAATCATGTTGCAAGGCATGGCTTCAACATTTCCTTTTCCTTTTATTTTCTATTATTAGAGTTGCTTTATTGAGGACTTGCTAGAACTTGGTGAGATGATTTATTATTGTAAGGATAGGTGAGTCTTTAATTATTCTCCTGATTCTTTGATTTTTTTTTCCTTTATGTTTGCAGGGACTCATATCCACACATCTTAGTTGCATCTGATATTATCTGGACTTTGTTTCATATAATTCCGATATATTTAGCCTTTCACAGGAGAAGTTTAAAATAAACTGTCAAAGGATGTCAGAATGTTGCTTGTGAAAGAAACTTGGCAAAGTTGATATCATACATGCATGAAAATCCAAGACTATTAACAGATATTGTTATACAATGAAAGAACTTCCATGGAGACATGGATTTATTGGTAGAAACTGTTGGTATGACCGCAGCCATAAATATAAGCTTTGTTGCAAATATAAAGGATTGGTTTTATCAAACATTCCTTCTTATCTATTCCCTTAAAAGGCCACATCCAATGTCACCACAAGCTCTTTCAGTGTTGGAAGCATTTACAGAAGGCTTGTTTTTGCATTAAAATCTCAGAACTGAAAATATAAGAAAATTGGGCATGAGTTAATTATAACCATGTAGCCCCTTCTTAACTATTTGAGGTCAGCTTTATGGATCCTCATTCGTCAAGCATTCCTATTTAGAACAACCTCTGATGTTATTCCAAGTTTTCTCATATCCTTCCTCACAACCTCCATCCATGTTACCTAAAATCTTCCCCTCCTTTTCTTATAACCTTCAACACAAACCTGGAGCCTCCTCAGCACTGCACATGTTCATGCCATCTCAATCAATTTCTTTACTGCCCAGCATATGAGCCATACATACGAGTTATTTAGCAAACCTATAATTACTAGTTAAAAATAATGGGTATTGTTATGGACATGGGATTTATTTAATTTTATCCATTCTTCAAGAATATGTTGATAAAGATAAGTAGAAGCCAGACCTCAGGAATGGAATAACTAACTCATAGTTTAATTGTGCAACAAGACTGTGGTGAGCCCTAGTTCTTTTGGAAGCAATTTTGAGAACCAGTTCTTATGTCTATTATGAAGGAAAAAACAAGATAACCATTCATTTAACTAGCATCCCCTTGTATGGGATCTTAGTACATGTAGTGACTAAAAGAACTCATAAAATGATATGACTGGAATAACCAACGTCTAAATCAATGAACTAGGGCAAATTCCTACAATAATAGCGCCATTTATATGAGGATAATGACTTATACATAACCTTGGGAGAAAAAAATTGTGAAAGGGGCTCCAATAAATGCTGCCAAAATGCATGCCAATATTATGACCAGAATCAACATATAGAAGGTCGGTGCACATGATAAAACACGTTCATAATATGCATCAATTGTTGAACTCTGAGTTATTCATTTGTAAGGAGGTAAAAGATTATAGGGTTGGCTTTACATTAGTGAAAATTCTAGTAGGATTTAGATCATGGTTATTTAGATGTGCTTTAGGGCAGAAAAAGCAAATTACCCTTTTGGATGCAAATTGATATAGGTTACCACTTATCATGAAGTTGACCATACTGCATATGTTTTCATTGTCAATTTACCATTTTATAAATTGGACACAAGTATGCAGCTCAGACTAGTTAAATCATTACAATTATAACCATTTCCTTTCCCCAACTATTCAGCAACATCATAAAGACTGCATTTCCGCCTCCAACTAAATGCTTAGTTTTGGTGTTCCCAGCTTTTCTAAATCCTTGTTTACCATACTCCTTTTTCTAGAGTTCCAGTATAGATCTGACCACCTCTCCTTTTAGGACCACTTTATTTGACATGCCCAAGCCATCTCAGCTAGTTCTCCACCACTCTCGGTCTTCAATAAAGTTGCAATTTATATTGTCATGATTAATTTTTTTTTCCCTAGCCTATTGTTCCTATTTTTTAATAATCATTCAACTAAGTTTTCTTATGACTGCTTCTGTGGC
The DNA here is from genome assembly GCF_009389715.1 of Phoenix dactylifera. Lineage (NCBI taxonomy): Eukaryota > Viridiplantae > Streptophyta > Magnoliopsida > Arecales > Arecaceae > Phoenix > Phoenix dactylifera. Next base: position 66,464 of record NW_024068236.1, read on the forward strand.
AGCCTAGGTATGCCACCCCCAGTGCCTTCTCTAGGCGCAGGTGGCTTGTTTAGGTGGCCCGACTATGGGTGGGGGCCTAGCCAGCCTACTAAAACACCTGCCTAAGCAAGTCGAATCTGGAGTAAATCCAGCTTTCACGTAGCGTGGCTGGTAAAGTAGGGCAACAACCATCTAGCATCTTGTTATTTAGAAAATCAAAATGACTTTCCTAATCCCTTTACCTACCTCTTCCATGCCTCTCCTATCTGACAAGCTCTAAAGAAAAGAGAAAATAAAGGGAAGAGAGAGAGACCAACTAAAATCGTTTGCATAGTTGTTGTTCGATGAATTTTGAAAATATTTTCTCAACCTTTCTATAGTAGTGTTATCCTTGAGCGGGAGCATGTAACTCAATCTACCTAATGCACTACATGCTTTGATTTGTTCGATTTGCTAATATCATTCTCGCCTTTAACTGCGCATTCAAACTATATCGTAGCGTCATTGCTATTACAAAGTTCTTAGCCTCTTAGGAAGGTTTTTCATCAAAAGTTTTCTCTTTTTTTTTTGCTGTTTCTCATGACTAAACATCTTATATGTTCACTTTCTGATAATGGATCTCCAACATCAAGTTTAATAGCATTCTTGCGTAGAGCTATAATATTGATTTGAATAATATTTAGCATTTTATATAAACTATCAAGCATTCAGCAGATTAACTATATCAATGTGAACTGTAAATAAATAAAAGAAAAAGATCATCTTCCGTAAATTGCAGAATATGGAGAAAAGGCACACCTTTCGCTTTAAGAGAACAATATCATCCTCTCCCATATCTTTTAAGGGAGCAACAGTCACAATGCCCCTTTTTAGCTGTTCTAGCTCTTCCTTTAAACTACGAATCTCATTTTGATATTTCTTGATCAAAGACTTTTCATCAATAATCTGCAAAGATAGACAAAGTATGTGAAAAAAAATTACAACTAAGAGAAAAAAGAAATCAAGTGAAGGAGACAAAACATGGAATATAATGCACAAACATAGGACAGTGGTTTCTAGGAAATGCAACTCTCTCTTAAAAAGGTTGATCCACAATTGTTACTAAAGTAAAATTATGTACTAATTCTACAAGATAAAGAAACATACTTTATTTTGTGATGCTTGTATCTCAATGTGTTTGGCGCGATGGGCAAATTTCAACGTGTTATGGGTCTCTTCTGCATTGCTTGAGGATGGAGTCACTGTGCAGATGAGCTGTGTAACAGAAGACAGGTAAAAACTACTGAATACTTTATGACGATAACATTTTTCTTTTTAACAAACAAGACAACTCTAGCATTAAAAACCACTCATTGATTTCTCTTTCGTGTTAATTGCTTATGTCATAAGTAAACAAAGTGTAACTTACAGAAACACGCCCTTGACCACTCAAGGAGGATTGGAGGAGTCGAGTTAATTTAGAATCTCGGTATGGAATATGTGTAGCTTTTCCATCAGTTAACTTTGCAATCACCTGAAAAAAAACTGAAGAAGTTCAATGAGGAAACTTGTAAAATCAAATAAATAAAGCAAAATAAAGGACTTAAACAATGTAAATGTGACTGACAAGATGTCAATAATCCAAAACATGAAATGGAAATGGTTTAAAATGTTGTATTTTTTCATTTATGAGTTATGAAAGTCAAATACTTTATTAGAAAGTATGGCCCTAAACTGAGTACAATGGAGGAATAGGATTTATGAAGCCGACCCCAACTAGTCTGGGATTGAGGCTGAGTTGAGTTCAGTTGAGTTGATTATTAAAGTCAAATACTTTTATTTATAAAATTTGGTCCTTATGATTATATAAAAGTCCATGGGCATGACATTTTTCCATTGTTTTCATTAATAAACATAAGATTAAAATATAACAATTTCCAATTTAAACTAATTTCTTTATAAAAATCTGAACTTAAAATATGATAACTTTTAGAGCTCCGTGGATTGTGCATACTCAGCAATGTTGAGAAGAAAAAACATTTGCATGAACTTAAGTAGCTATAGTTTTCGTTTTATAAGTTTGGATCAAAGCAAGGCGGGGAACATCCATCTATTCTTCTCACATTGGCTCACCCTAGCCATTGATGCATGTAATAGTCAAAAAAAAATCTGACAACACTCTGCAAAATGGTTTTTAGCAAAAAAAGGACATAAATTAGCATTTCATTTAGAAAAGAAAGAAAAAACAAAAATTAAATTTATCTCCCTCAACAGATGATCCTTAAATTAATTTTTTTAAAAGAACAGGAATCAAACCCATATTAAGGGACAATTGGTCTTAAAGTGGGATCTGAATAAGATCATATATCCAAACAACACTTTGAGTCTTCCAGCTTAAATATAAATGAGTAATGCTACCCCAAAGTCTCAGACAAATCAAGAAGGCCTGATACAAGCCATGAAGTGAATTCCAGTTTCATAATGTACCTAAACGTCCCAATGGTCCAAGTTTGCATTTGCATCATAAAATTCATGGCATGACGCATATGGCATGGCAAACTATGATTGGCACTATGACAACCCTTGGATTGGTTCTAAATTGTGGAACTTCTATATAGAGCAAAGTATGATAATTATATAAACTAAGCCCAGCAATAGGGAAAGACCAAGGAATAAAGATTCTGGTGCTAGAAAGGATGAATTTTGTAAATAAAATGCATCGATAAATGATTTGGACAGATTTTGACCCTGCAAAATTTTACAATAGCAAGAAATCAGTTTATAGCCTTTCTTCTCATTTCTCTTTTTTTCCCTTTTTTTCTTTTTTGTTTTTTGTTTGTGCATTTGAACTTTTGAAGGCATATGGATGTCATTACATATATAGTCAGTTAACAAAATTAGTTAGTAAACAATCTGAAGTAAAGCATGAAACAATACATATCCACAAAATTGATCAAAGCATAAATATGGACCCTCTAGATAAATAGATGTTTCTTAGATCGTTCAAAATTTCCGTTATAGTTTGCATCAAAGATGGGCAGTGAGAAGCTGTCACCAGAAATTAATTACACTGAGCATACTTACTGGGCATGCATCATTCAAGGTTCTATACTACTATCAAACTTATGGCATCATCAATATTTGAAAGAAACAAACAAGGCATGCACATGTAAGCACAAAAATGATGATATATAATTAAAAATTACAGAAGCTAAAGTAGTTTAGTGGAGAAACATATTTGAGAATTTAAATAAATATGAAGAATTTTGCTTAAAGCCTTACGGTTCCAAGAGTTAATAAGCTTTTATTGATATAGGATCCCTCTTTTCGACGTACTCCAGTAGTTTCAGCCCTCGAGCTCTCTGAACCTGCCAGATCGATGAGGTTCTGCATATGAGTAAAAGAAATTTATAAGAAATCAACAGAGTACCATTCTATAAGAGCATACATCAAACATATTCAACATCACTAAACACTTTAAGTACAAAAAAGAGTGAAAACTAGAAAATTCTAGAAAGAAAGAAGCATCACATATATAGACTTACAAGTTGTGAAAGATGAACTGCTTCCCCTTCACTACATTCACCACAGGGGCTACTCTCTATTGTCTGTCACAAAGCAGGATAGAAAAACATAAATGCTAATCTGGAATTCAAAAACTAGTATGATGACAGCAAGTTTATGTGAATCATAACTTAAAATTTCTATATATGATGTGAAAGGCTTGAAGTCCAGCATGCAAAGCTGAACTTGGAAGCCTTCTGCAAGCCTTGATGCACTATTTAAGCAGTGCTGTTCTTAAATACAGCACATGAATTGCACATCGCGCATACTAGTCTAGTATAATGATTGCAAGTGTTTGCGAATGACAAGGAGCTAGGTTTAAAATGGAGTTAATTAGAAAGATAGTATTTGATATACCCTGTCTATTAAAAGAAATTACAAGTCTTATGATTTTTAGATAAGCTGATAAGGTGGCAAAATTTTGAATTATATACCCCACCTGTTATAAAAGTGTTGGATCCTGCTGGGGAGCAACCCCCCCCCCCCAAAATATCTACTGTAGTTTCTCTCTCTCGCACACACACAGACAACTGGCTACTATGAGGGGTATCTTTGGAAATATCTAATAAAGTTGCAGTTTCACTTTCATTATGTTGTGAAGATTACTACTGGAATTGGACTAAGCAGTGTTTTTAAAAGGTGGATGTCATACGAAGGAGGTCAACAGAGCACATAATACATATGCAATATGTGAGCTGCATATTACCGGTTCCTATGCAGTTACTTTTCTTCAACTATTTAAAAATAAATGAAATACATTTTATATCAATTATAGCAGCGATATTTTTTTTTGATAAATAACAGCAATATCAATATTAATATAGCTTAGTTCAACATACCGGCCCAGACTGGGCGGTACGGAGTATACCATACCATACCGGTTCGCTACCAGTATCCGGTATGGGTGCATACCAACACTCAGTATGCCCAAAAAAAACTCCGTACTAGTACCGATCGGTGTACCGATGGCGGCCCAGACCGGTACATACCGGTTCCGTACCGGTCTCGTACCGGTTCGTACCGGTCCCAAACCGCTTCTCCAACGATAAACTACCGGTACCGGATTCTATGCTGATCTGGTACCGGTCCCTGGCCGGACCGGTACGACAGACCATGTTCCGTACCATACCGTACTGACAATGCTAATGTGGCACCGATACGGGGTCCGATACCGAGACGACGAACCTTACTTAATAGCAATAGTTATAATATAATTAACATATTAACATTATTAATACCCTTATTAGGCCCGCTTTAAACTCATATCAAACCTAATCTGTGCAGGCCCAAATAAGAGTGGGCTGCATATGACACACAAAACTAAATGGGCCGCACATGTGGCCACACAATGCTACGCAGATTGCCTTTTTGGTCCATATGCAATATGACCACGTATAGGCATCGTGGTGCAGTCAAGGGACAGCATTTGCATAATGACATCTGCATATGCAAGTGCATATGCAGCTCTATGCACCACATTTTAAAACACTGGGACAAAGAGCAAAGCATCTTATTCTTATTTGATACTCGTGTCAATTCTTCTCTTCTTTGCCATGTATCTTCTTCGCTTGACTAGTCATCATGTGCATCTTGACTTGTCATGCATGGAATCTTAGTGGTTAGGGACTAGATATATTGCTTTTTGCGCTGAGTCTTTAGTTGCCTCTTAATCGAATTTCTGGGCAGAGACAATATTGATTGCTAAAACCCTTATGAACCCAGTTATGGTCGCTAAAACCTGAACACAGGTTCATGCTTTGAATATAAAGATTGTGTGCACATATTTTTTTTAGGACAGCAGCAGCATATGTTGTTTAAATCCAGGCATATCACATGGAAGGCCTCCATGAGCATAGCTAGATGAAACCTAAGCGAAATGTCAGCAGCACTTAAAATTTGCTTGTTAAACAGAAAGAAATATGTATATTTTAGTATTTCAGTTGACCATTGAAAGTGCATGTAAATATATCTAAAGCATCAGAAAACCAAATAAATCTCAGTGGTAACAATAAGTTAGGAAAACATATGAAACAGAACAGAAGAGTTACAAAGCTACAGAATCATATTAGTTCAGCCAAAATTTGATTAGGCAGAAATTCTTCAATAAGGAAATGCAACAGCAACCAGAAGTGCTCTTATAAGTAACAATGTTTCTAAATTCAAACATAAATTCCAGTAAACCACAGCCTACATACCAGTGTGAATATTGTATGACTTCTGCTGCTTAGTAAATTGAAGTTATTAGATCCCACATGTCTATGTTCTGTCACCAAGTCAAAATTATCATCATTAGCAAGATAAAGAAGGCATAAGTAGTATATTGCATGAAGAAAGACAATACAAATGCTTCTTTCCGATGCAAACAACTTATTGACCAAGGTTTACAATCTCAGTACCGTACCATGTATGGACAGGAGACTAGTACGATATGGTACCGGCACCATAGCAGTACACTAAAAAATTTAAAGATACTCAAGGTTCCTATCAAGGAATCATGCGGTTAAGTCGGTACCATACCACAATGACCATGAACTAGGATGATTCATAGTCTCGAAATGGGTTTATACTTCAACCAGTGCAAACTGGTTCTTACTAGGCCGAACCGCCAAAAATTGCTTTGTTCCGTGCGGATTGGCCCGCTAAGGGCCCTATACCAATTCAAGCCATACTAATTGGGGGAGAAAGGGCCTGACGCACCTTTCTCATCCCTCAGTTTCAAGGTAAGAGAGGAGAAAGAGAGAGAGTGGAAGGGTTAGCAAGAGTTGCAATCCAGCTATTTCCCCCTCTATTTTTCTTTTTAAAATCCCATAAACAGAAAGAAATTGAAAAAAATGAGAAAATCATGCCAAAGTTTTGGCATGATTTTGTGATACATCATAAAAATAAATAAGATGTTAGATTCCAAAACTAGTGTCAATGTTAAATAATCTGAACCCATATTGACTCTTGCAGAATTGGCATGACTTGATACCTTGTGATACATAGGGTATTGGCCAGTGCCACCACTAGCCTAGCAAAGGCATGAACGACGCAAACTAGCACCTAAGACCATGGTTAGGACAAATTAGTATTAAATGCTCCATCGCACGTTCTGCATTTATGTTTTCTGGTTGCTATAGAGTTTGGCCAATTTGATGGACCAATAAGTTCTATCAAGATCACCCTGGAAAATCAGTCAAACAAATGTTACAATAGCAAAGACGATTAAATTTTCTTAATTCGGTAACTTTTATTTATTCCAAAAGATCTCAAACGAGGAAATAGCTGAACTATTTAATGGTGGTCACAATGAATGTTAGCTTAATAAAGGCACTGCAGTCTTTAAGGCACTGCATGAAGACGGCAGCCAATGAACTCCAACACCAAACATAAGCACAACCACTCAGCCAAGTGTTGCAGCTAAACAAGACATTGCAGCAAAAAGGGCAGTGGTACCTGGGTGAGGTTTTGGGAAGACCCTCCTATTCCTATAATTTTACACCTCCTACCATAAAGCATGTTGTAAAAACTCTAATATTATTATAAACAAGGCCCACTAGTTAATTCCAAGTAGACAAAAGTCAAGAATTCTTCAGTAATCGCTCAAGGCCTATTAAACACTCAAAAGCACTATCATCGCTATGAAATGATCCAATTTGGGACAGTATAAAATGGAGAAACCTGCATTCCCATGACCGCTACAATTGATCACTGGATGCTCTTTGAAAATACAACAATTTTAAATAACTGGAAATATATTTGTTACCAATACAAATATGCGAACCTGCAGGAATAACATAATGATATATGAGTCTAAAATCTACAAACGTGGTAACTTAGTACATAGTGTAACAATAGAAATGTTCTATTATTAGATAGAAATGTCTTATCAAGCTCCTGAGAAGTATCGTGCCATATGATAGTTTCCTGGGCTTACCAACGATCCCAAAACAAAGTGCTGTTTTACATTTCAAATATGGAATACAGAACTGGATATTATGGTAGCATTCTATTAATCACATTTAGAAATATATGGTTAAACAAGTACTCAAAAGTACATGATAGGTAGGTACTATAACAACCATAATCTAATACCACAGATCGAAAATTTATAATTGAATATTTAAGCATCAATGGACAGCTGCATACATATAAGAGATTAGCTTGTATAATAATAACTACCAGGTTGACTATGGAAAAATTAATAAATTTACCTTCCCCAGCTGCAATAAGGGACAATGCGTGCGCAGGAGATAATACAACTTCTTCCTTAATACCCTCAACGAATGTTCCCTGAAAACATAAAATGAAGTTCAGTAATTGCTAAAATAATAGCCCTCACACAAGATGCAAACAGTGACAATCTGCCATAAACAAACTTCTACAAGATGCTAATATATTTACATCTATACATATATATATGAGCAATTATCATATGCTCAATAACCAACCTATTTGCAACTGGATATCATTTTAGCTAGTAAGAGATTTAAGGATTAAACCAACCAGGAATCATGAATGGTTCATAGGTTAGCGGCAGATATAAGGGAGCATCCTAGGCCTCAAAGAAGGAAAGGAAGAAAAAATGGAGCATCCTAGGAACATATTTATACTCACCCAGTCTGATTATTAGTTATTGGACCATATGATCCTTGATTTAGGTGTGGTCTAAGTGGGAGAGAGCATTTTGCGGAAGTGGATATTTTAGGAATTAGTGGAAGTGAGTATTTTAAGAAGGGCAATATGTTAGGAACTGACTTGTGAAAGTTTTCACACATGAATACTAAAGCTTTTGTATAGTAGTAACATGTTACCTTTTTTAAGTTGTCTCTAGCTCTTTTTTCCCCTCTCATGGAGATCTATAGATTAACAAGATGCAGTAAAATTTAATATCAAAAAAGATCTTTTTGAATCCTCAAAGTCCACATTTGGCAAACCCTGATTCAGTCACCACGAGGAAAGGATTCTAAAGGCTAAAGGTAAATCACAATAAATGGAAGGTATGGCACAAATATTTAAAAGATCATTGCTGCCGCTTGTCAGAGCATGAGAATAAACATAAACTTCCTTTAGCTTCTTGTTATCAACAGCGGATGGAAAATCAGCACGCAGCAAAGCTCCAAGTGTCATCCAAAGGCCTGTATTCTTCTCAGATTTTAAAAATTGCTGCAGTCCAAGATTTTGGAAGAATTTGATGGATCCATCTTAGTATATAATTAATAATTTCTATTTATTTCAGTTTAGGAAGTGGTTAGGAGGTCTAGTTTTACGTTTTTCCTGTTTCCCTTAGTTAAGAGTCTGATAGGAATCGAAGGCCGCAATACAGTAATTCCATCAGTTATAGATAATACAGCAATAAATAGCTGAAGAACAGACATTAATAGAGAGAGGAGATGAAAATAGTACAAGAAAAAGATGAGAGATGAGGGGGAAACAGCCGTACCCGAACTTCAGTTTTCTTTCTTCTCAAAACAATAACAAAAACCAACCATAGAGCCAACAACAAGTTTTGTACTGGTTACCTATTTGAGTCCTGTTAGGACTCTACAAAACAATAAAGAAAACAAATAACCTTTGGTACTGTAACTTGAACAATACATGCTACAATAACACGAGCACTAAAATCCCAAGTAATTTTTCTATTTATGACCCATTAGAACTTTGCTTGCCATTTAAAATCACTGCATAATTCTGCAATCTTCCCTGCTCTGAACTCTTGAAGCCATAAATCCTTCTCCCTTTAATCATTTAGCACTAATCATGTTCTCTACTAACGTATCACATTAGGACCCATAAACAACTCATGCTGCATTGCTTTTTCTTTTGAATTACAAAAATACAACCAGAACTGTCCTGATCTCAGGATTCTGGACAGCAAGCAAATAGATTGCTCTAAAACCTTATCTCACCTATTGTAAGGGCCCACTTACATATTGTGGGGCAGCCAAGCCGGTCCGGCATCACACACTATCCAGCCTCAAATGGTTATTTTGATTTTTGAAGTAGTTTATCATTCATCGATAACTTTGAGCATTCCATTTTATCCAACATAACCTCATTTTTTTCTACACTAGACTTCTGTGATCTATAATGTCTCAAGAAACAAATCATAAACTCCAAACAGAGAAAAGGGCTTGGAGGAGAGAAAGATGGTTATAGCAAATGGGGAATCAGTTAATTCCCCTCTTTCTAATAAAAGAAAGAATAAGCTCTCAAACTGAAATCCATGACCCACTCGGTATAAAAACATCCAACACACAAAATGTCTCAAGAGTTCACAATCATAAATCACTACAAAATCCATAAACAAAAAAAAAGGTGAATGCCAAAGAACAGAGAGCCCTCTTTCTTTCTCCAACCCACTCTTCTGTCATTTATTTGAGTGTAGAGCACAGGCAGACAATGATCAACACCTATCAGAGGATGTCAGGCCCTGGCTGGAACCACATTTTTCCCCAGCATAGATTCAGAAATTGGGTACATTAGCTAGCAACAATATGGCTGGCAATTAGGAGCATTTGGAAGAAAGAAGAGAGGAAAGGTGCTTGTAAAATGACGAGAGTATAAGAGCATGTCTGGAAGCATATAGCAAAAAAGAGAGAGAGTATAGGAGTACAAAAAAAGGAAGGGCAACTGTTTTGACTAACACAAATGACAAGGCAAGGTGGGAACAAGCTCTGTTTTCCCAATCTGCTCGTTTCAGTAGATGTTTTAAGATCAGCAAGAGTGCCTTACCTGGTGATTTATAAACAGATCCATACATGATCATTTTAAAGGAGGCCTCTGTAGGATTTTTATCTGTGGAACTTAGGAAAATGGGAGGATGAATTGGTAGATCCTAAAAGCAAGACAATGATTGGCCTGATTGGGATAGAATCTGTTTGTTAATTCTATTTTTTGCATGTTTTTCTTTCTTTATTCTTTGGGGTGGGGGGTGAGGGCATCTATCTTCTTTCATCAAATTTGCTTTCTGTCTTGAAATATAAGTCCTTACTGCAGAGAAAAAAGATTTTACTTCTATATTTAAATTTTATTTTGTGTGGAAAAAACCGAATGAATTCAAACTCACAAGGTTAGTACTTGCATAAATATAACAACACCACAGTTTCAATTTAGTGCAAATAACGACCAGATAAATTAAGCTTCCAATTCCAAAAGAACTTAAAAAATAGAATGTAAGTTGCAATAGCAATGAAAGAGAAATGGAACAGCAGTAACTTTTAAAGAACAGGGAAATCAAGCACCTGAAGATCCTCCCTGATTCTTAGATTCTGTCCTGCTGGGTTCAGTAAATCATTAACAACCTGGGACCAAGAATGTTCAGTGAGCACTATATCATCTCCTCTATATGTATAAAAGAGGCAAATAATTAGCATCAATAGGAAAGTGGTCATCTCAGTACAACCAGTATCCTTAGCAAAAGAAATTATTGTATCAGTGTTTAGAAGCATAAATTCTAGGAGACTTGATTCTTGCAAGATCACCAATAGAAAAGTACCAAACAGAAAACAAGTTGATTAATGGATAACATAATGGGAATCAACTACTATATGAAACAACAAATAAAAAGATATGCATATGTTGAATTTATATAAAATGAATAGCCGTATTGAGTGGCATGTATAAAATAATTTTGCACATGTTAGTGTGTCTAGACAGATACAAACAGATGAGTTTTTTGTCTTATCTGAGTGTAGTAGCTGTATCAATATAATTATTGCATTAGCAATGTTTTAGAACTCTTTCCTCTTCCTCAGTTCCTCCAACCATTTTCTAGAGATTTTTCACCACCTTCACACGCATACATGGATATACACATATATGAGTGTACCTGTCCAAATTTGTTGATCAAAATGTTCACTTCTAAGTTTTGGGGCTTCACCCTTCTTTCATCACATTTGTCAAATACACATACACATATACACACGAGTGTATCTGTCTAAATACATTTGTCAAGGTGTTTGATTCTAAGTTTTCGGGTTTCAGATTCTTTTAATCCCATATTTCTTGCCACTAGGAGTTTTGCAATTTCTTCACATGCCTTTCAAGTCTTTAGGTCATCCTTTCACTGCTATGGTCTTAAGTTTCTAAGGATGACTTTGTCATTGTTCTGCCCACCAAGTATGGATTCATTCAATCATCATTGCACACCAATTTCATAATTCCAGCTCATAGCAATTTTAACTAAAGTAAATATACTTGCCAACCCAATATGGAGAAGCTTGTTTTTGCATGGAATTGGCTTGTGCTCTCAGTTACAAATGAGTCCATCTTAATGTTTGAGATAGGATACATGATTATTAGAGCTCACCTCATCTTCTATAAACTTGAATTTAGAGGTAGCATGAATAGTTTCTTGGGCTCCACTGACTCAAGCTGTCATCAAATCAATTGGTAATGTTGCTCTTCTTAGAGACCTCCATGGATCCTTCTGTCAATCGGACAGAATGCTTATGGAAACATCTCATTGTCTAAAGCTACCTCTACGAGATTGATGGTAAGCTGGGTCAGACATATGAGCATTAGTGTTGAGTGCTACCAATCCACTTGACCAAGAGGGAAATCTCCCCCCAGTTTGCAAGAGTTCAAAGCCATGGACATGACAGTTCAGCCATCTTCCAAATCACATGCCAATACATTGAAGCCACAGGATTTTGTTCTAATTCCTAATATGTCTTGCAGAGAAACTTGTCACTAAGAACCAGCAATTAACCAAGATCCTTCCTCATCCTGAGGTTTCTCTTGATAAGCTATCTGTGGTCAGTGCATCTACCAGTCAGCCATGCTCCTCCCAAGATGTAACATCAAGATTTTTCATGTTACTACTTCTCAGTCCAGTTTCAATTTCTTTCCAGCCCTAGCATCATTCTTGTTCTTGATTCCTATCCTAGTCATGTTATGCCTTTTCCCATGTACCTCATATTAAAAGAAAAAAAATTAAAATATATAAAAATAAAAAAATCTTAAGACACTGCTTGAAAGATCAAAAGCAGATTTACATATATAGTACACAAAAGTTATGTGGTGTATTATGTACTCCTTACAAGGTACTAACTAAATGCAGGGCATTGAAATCGTACAACCATCTAGTATTCCTTACTCTTAACTATACACCTAATTGTAGTCATTTTTCTCTATTTGTACTTTTTTTAATCTGTCAATTATCTGTGGATTGCAATTTCTTCATAAGCAATTAGACTGACTAGTTCAATTTTAGAACTCATCAACTACAAATAAAAAGTAACTCTTCAAAATTTTCGTACAATTAAAAAATTTATCGACTATTCCCATAGAAGAGATGTTGTACAAACCAAGGGGATGCCTGATCAAATTAAGTTCAATCACCGTTGCAGTTTTGATCTGGTTCATCTGGAAAACTGCTCAAGTCAAACAGCTCCACAACAAACTGTTTAGATTGTTTAATTTTTTATTGTTTAGATACAATCAGTCGAGGTGCATTATGCGGGCTTGCCTTTCTATATATAAAAGAAAATTACCATTTGCCACTCACCAAGATTCATTCTCAATAAGCCATTATCCTGCCCTTAGCCAACCACAATATAATCGACTCTTTTTTTTAGCATAACTTCTTTGTGGATTTATCATATTCTCTATAAAGAGAGCTCTATGGAGCAGATTGCAGCAAAACAGTGACTTCCAATTATCAAAAAATGTACGACACAACATGTTTCTTGTTATTCTACAAAATGAACTTCAAGGTTCAAGTATTTTTTTACAAAAGAAAAAGCAAAAAAGATTTCCCATACATTTCATCCAAGAACATAATAGAAGTGAATAGAGAAGGCTATTTCTAAGAACGTTATAAGTTTTTTCTTTTATAATTCAGGACCTATTCTTTAACAACCAAAACAATTTAGAACTTCCTGTATAGTTAGTCCTCTCAAAGTGGTGTTACTAAAATTAAATGATTTAATAAACACAAGAATTAAGTTGCCTTGATGTTAATCTCTCTCTTTAATGAATTTCGTCATTATGTTCAAACTCATGATTTTTGTTTAAGGGAGATACCCTTTTCTTAGATGTTCTATCAATAACTTGCTTTTTACCATTTATCCAAAGAACATAACATATTGTACAACAGAACTGGCAATACGAATATCAAGTTATCAACCATAAAGATTTTTCAATTATTTAAGAGGTTTTAAGATGATATAACACCCACAAAGTTGTAAACTTGCACCACCTTTAACAATGAATTGACCTAGCTTAGTTCTAAGCTAGTGAAATTTGATGTATCTTGAAAAAAACACCAAGAGTTATTAAGTATTTAGTGCTTCACAGAAGGAAAAGCAAAGAGCACAAAACTTTTCTGTTAAACATATCGACCAAAAGATTGATGTTCAAATTATCAATGGGCAAATTCAATCAAATGCACAGATCTACTCAACAATCTACAACAAGGAAAGAACATGATCTGATGGAGTGATATAGAGAAACAAACCTCATTATAGATTTCCAAATATGATACACGAAGGAGAAATTCACGGTTAGGAGTCTACAAAAATAGAAGTGCTAAAATAGTTAACCACTTGTGTAGTTAGGATATTTATATTAAAATAAAATAACTGGAAGGGAACAACTAGCCACATACCTCCTGTATAATGCTAAATGCATCCTTCACAGCCAAAGGTATGATACCAGGGGATCGTTGGTCTCCCTACAAGTGATACAACATCAAGAGATGAATGCTAGGTATTTTAAATTTCTGACCATGTTACTTTAGTTACTAATCTTAAGAAACATATAATTGTCATTTAATATAAAAAAGAATTGTGATGAATCAGAAATATATTTTCTTACAAATACATAGAAAACATCAGCATTGTCCGTTGAAACTCTTAGAAATTCACAGAAAAGATCAGCATTATCAGTAGAAATGCCTCAATACAATGAAACGCAAAATTAATTATTAAAGCATTTTTAAGGCCCTGAAAACATGTACATAAATGCTACTAATTAACATATTTCAACTAGAATACTTCATATTTGTCTAATAGTTGCAATAAAGGAATTAGAGAAAAGCTTCATCTAACAATATATACATGACTTGGGAAAAGAAACAGCATGCCGTGGGCTAGTCATATTCTGTTGAGATATAATTATCAGTACAATGTAGTCTGAGTTACTCACCAGTGTGGATAAGGATTTTAATGCAAGAGCATGGAAGCAGGTCCTTAAAAATTTTAGAAAATTACAGCACAAAGGTAGCAAATATATGAAAAGTAAAAATAGAAAAGGATAAAAAAAATTGGTGGTTGTAATTGTATATATTAAAATAAAAGTATTTGGTTACATCTTATAAAGTACGTGATCTAAGTGATGAAGTCAAGGCGAGATCATGCGTGCAATTCTTATCGTGATGATATGAGTCTATCATGATCATCCATGCATTAAATGCTCCCAATTTGAAGATTTAAAGTTTTCTTGCTTATCAAGGTGTTGAGCTTTTTTAACTTTGTTAACAGTCAATTTGCTGGTCAGTTGTAGAACATCTTTTGGGTCATCTTCCTCTCTTTTTTTATAGTTACTATTCATGTTAGTGTAGCACAGCACCATTTATGCTAAAGCAACTGCTACAGTACTGCAGCCTAATTAGGGGACTTTACACATCCCACAGAGCAAGTTGATTGCTTAGTCTTTAAGAGTCCTTACAAGACTCAAATAAAAGGTGATTGAAAGTTAAAAAAAAAAATCTAACAGAAGTCCACTGGAGCTGGTTTAGAAGCATTGTACAGGAATTGCTTTTGTTGAAAGAAAGAGGTTGAGGCCAGGTTGATCCTTCTGCCCCCACCCTCCCAGCCCCCACCAACCACAAACGCCTCTAACTCCAGTTCTCTTCTTTTCAATCCATATTTACTCAAACTGCAACTTCTTTTCACTATTTCTGCTGTATTATTTCTAATATTTTGACATGCAGAAATCATTGAAAGCCTATTTACTTTCAGTTTAATCTAAAAATTCCCTATTTCTGTAGAATGGACAACAAGCTAGATAATTGTTCATAGGACCTTCTATGCATATGTAGGCTAAACGGACCTATGTCACTAAGTTATCTAGAAATTAAAATTAAAATTAAAAATACAAGGAGATATCTCAAAAAATAAGTATAATCTAAAAAATTAAAACATAACATACTAAACGAGATGGAGCAAGTCTAACAGAAGTACCAACTTTTGCAACCTTCTACTCTAATTTCTAAATCAATTTCAACCTCCATATCCAACATGATGCAAAATGTTAGGGCCAACACTTGTTTCATTCTCAAAAAAGATCCTAACATCAGTCTTTCCTTTTTTTCAAGTTTATGTACATATAGCTAGTTCACATTTTTTGGTTCACACATTTTAAAAAAGCTGTGCTAACTAATAATTCATTTTAATGGTGTTCTCACATTGACTACAGATGCCAGGAACACAATTTAAACTTATTCATGGCTTCTTTGTTATCTTGGAAAGTTAGGAACACCTAGCATCTCTCTTTTTTTGCTAACATTCTACCCAAAAAGCATTAAATAAAATGACTCTAAGAGTTCAGCTTTGTTATATATAGATGTTTGCACATCTAGAAAAGTAAAGAAGAATATTTAACTAGATGGCAGACTTTTATGTAGAATCAGATTTGAAGACTATGTTTGCAGAACAAATGATAGCATGACTATTAGTTACAAAATGCAAAATGCCATATGATTAATCAAATCTAAACGCACATACTTATATTTTCAATACAACATATGGATAAATCAAAACAGTTGTAGTTCTCACATGCATTGTATGTGTTTTGCCACTACTAGTAACTCCATAAGCAAAAATTGTGCCTGCGAAAAGAAAAAAAAACATTAGAGTACAATATTAGTGATACATACAGCTGATGCGGTTCGCATGTATAAATTATTTAACACACGTAGTGAATAACACAAGATAAGAATACGTCCAAATGTTGTGACACCTCAAGATGCTGAAACCCAACCAACTTCAGGGATTCGCATATACTTTCATGTGCATGCTGCTTCCTTCTATAGATTAAGAGATGCAGCTAAAAGATTCACTCTGCATGAATCATGCTAGCATGGATAATTATATTAATAAATTTCAAAAGACATACATTAAAAGACTAACTGATTGCATGCACATAGATAGTTCGTCAAAAATGTAGACCTCTTATGACAGACAATGTGTTTAAACATCATGTAAGAAGGAAAAAATCACAAAGCCCTAATGTCTAGCTGCAACGATCTCATAAATCATATGATTTATAGAAAGGCTGGCAAACCTTATATATTCAGCAATGGATAGTATATTTAAATGGATTAAATCAGATATCACACCTAGCTTTCAAACAACAAAGTTTGGTCTATAAAGGGTTCCCTACGAAGCAAATTCATATAGCTAAAAAGAGTAAAAGATGTAATCATCATATACACTAAAAGTGTCTGTTAGCATGCATGTAGAACATGTTCAAGCATTGAATTGTTAATATTTCTCTATCCTTCAAAGATTAAAAATACTTGTAAATAAAATATTACAAAAAATATTAAATCTAATTACCATTTATACCCTCCATTGCACCACTGACAACATGCTGAGCAGCAACATCATAAACATGTCGTGTTGTAGTTGTAGGTCCAAAAACTCGATCTGGAGCCATCAAGCACAAATGAGCAGTTAGTCAAGGCCAACCCTCTCTAATCTACTGAGGCCTCAAACACCAAAATTTGTATCTACAGAACATGACTGCGCATACTATATAAAAAATACACATGGAGTGTGGAAAAGCTTGCTTATAATTTATCGCACAAAAAAGATAAGGAAAGATTTCAGTCAGATACTCCTTCGAGTATCTATAAGTAGAATATCAACTACATATATGTTAATGCTCCCACTCACTTTGGCATTTCTCTCTAAATATCTAAATGTAAAAATATATATCAATGCTTTTCTTTCTCTTAAATAAATGACCAAAGAATCATAGATTGCTCAGACTTATTTTGAATATCCTGATAAAATTTCTAAACCACATTTTTAAAGCAAAAAAGTATAAAGCAGCAGTGCCACTTTTTTCTAGTTGTCATTACCTATACAACCATAGCTATCATTGCCTTTGAATGAATAACAATATAGTTCCACCTGTGGAGATGAGTCGCAAATGGTTGCCTCCCTTCTCCTTTTTTTTCTCATCATTTCTCTTTGTGAGATGTTTTTTTTTAACAGAAAGCACTCTCAAATTCTTTTTACGTCTTTCTCTGATTCTCATGCAATACTTTCCCTTACACTAGTAGAAGGTATCTTTTGTAATGTTTCTGATTCATTTTCTTAATGAATTCAATTGGAGTAGCTCCATTCTAGAAAAAGCAAACTATTAGAAGAGAAGGAGAATAGGAAGACAGGCATAATGTGTTAATCATAGGAAGATGGGCATAATACCTTAATCCCTAAAAAGTGGATATTTAGCATTAAATACAAAAACAGTATCAGTATCAAAATCTCAGGGTTGCAAATAATAGTTGCAGCCAACTGCACCAAGGTGTCATTTAATTACACCAACCCTAATATACTAAGGAATAGAGGCACTGATCAACATTGTCATCAGATCTAATATATCTAGGGCTAGCAAACGCTGGATCAGACCAGCTATCTTGCTCCAATGACCTGCTAAAATAGAGATCACTCCAAATCAAAACCAATCAGCACTTGGGTTTGGGTTTGGGTTAGGTGACCTAATTAGGGATGAGAGTAAGACAGATTTTCTTATTTGACATATCTTAATGAATTAGTTGACCTTTTATTTATCTCCTATTTGCTCATAAGTTCCAATTGGGAAGTCAGCGAGTCTTAGATGTATTAAGAACTTTTGGAATCACTTAATATACTAAAAAAAAGGGATCTATGTCGACCAATGAAAAGTGAACCTGATTCACTTAGAACGAATAATTGACTAACTAGTAACAAAATTGAGTAAAGCACATACCAAGAAATTATTCCTTAGATTTCAGTTATCATCTTTTTCCCCTAAATTGATGAGTATGCCGATTCCTCTTTTTTGGATTGAGGAAACCTTCTTTCTGTTCTTTATTTTGCATGCCAGTTAATCTAGTGTTATAGCATTGATAAATCTGGATGCAGGTAGGCATGATAACATCTTCAGCCTATAATATTTTGTTGGAACCACCGAATTTTGACCCGCAAGGCCCAACGCAAAACAGGCGTTGTAATTACAGATAATCCAATTCACAATTGAAATGCCACACATACCACGTACCATATGCATATGCCACTGATGGATTATGCTCGCTCCTCACGATTGTATCCCCATCGGCGTACCACGCGATCTCCTCCCCCAGCCGAATCTCCCGTGGACTGCATTCGGAATCAAACACCAAATCTTAAGAAGGCACGCATTTCCAAATTTTCCACAAAGAAAGGGGACAGCAACGCCGCACGGAAACCGAACCTGAGCGGCCGGAACCGGACCGTGACAGTGACATTCTCCTTGGATCCCCCCGCATCGAATCCCAGGCCATCCTCGTACAAGTACAGCGGCTTGCTCAGCGCCGACGACGAAACCGGCGAGCTCAGTCCATCCAATGACGCCTCCGGCACCTGCCGCGAAGACGACGTCGTGGAAGAGGACAGCGAATTCGTGGCCTTAGAGACCGCCGGAGCCGCCTTCCTCTGCCTTGAAGCCGGCCTCGACGCCATGGCGAGCTCCGATCGATCCTCCAGCCCAAAACCACACGAAAAACCTCCCCTAATCGATCGAAGACCCTGAGAAGACCGATTTCGCCGTCATTGGAGCTCAAATCGGAGCAGATCGGAGCGGCATTGCATGGAATCCTGACAAAATATGATCTAAGAGCCTGGAAGAATGAGGTTTTTGAAATTTGGATATGAGGAGAGGAGATTTCTAGGGTTTCTCTCTCTGCTCCGCTTTTCTTTTGCTTGCCTTGGAAGCGATGCAGTTGATCGATTTTAGAAAGCTCGCCTTTTCGGTTATTTTTCTTTTCCTTTTTCCTCCCCCTTTTCTCTTCCCACTTTTATTTATTCCACTGGCGCCCGGAGGAGAAAAGCGACGGCCGTATCCACACCACAGTTCCTCCCATCTTATCCTCCCATAGAACTTTTTTGCGGTTAACAACTTATACCATCGATAATTATCTCGGACGGCAGATCTACGTAGTCGCATAGAAAAAATATATACGAAGAATTGATAGAAATTGCCGGTTTGTCGAGGTGGGACACCCCGTCACATGCCACCCGTGTCGTCGCAACGAGGGTGTACGTTGAAGCGAATCCAATCATAGGAGGACGCGTGGCGTCGTGTACTGGATCCCCACATCACGGCACCGGGGCCTGCCGGTCGCCGTTTTCGTGCGTGCCCCCAGAAAGTATCCAAGAACACCCGCTGTTTTCCTTAACCTACTCCCCCCAATAAAGACAAATGTTACGTGCACGTCTCTGGAATATATACAGCATTACTTGGTGGCCCAGGAAAGTGGCCCGCAGGAGCAGGGGAATAGGGGATGCGTCCGTTTCCTACCGCACCGTGCGCGGTGCGCTGGTTTCATGAGCCGTCTTTTGTTGTCGTACGTGTTTTGCTTCGGAGTGCCGACGGCACATTATACCGGACGTTTGAATGCGATCAATCAGGGCCGTTCGTTTATGATTTCACAAAAAAGACGGTTGGTTAAGTTGATGTGTAATGATGTTTACACTTCTTCAAGCAATCTTGGGGTTGGTGAGTGGTCGATTTGGAAGAAAGGCGTTACAGTGATCGGAATGGCTTGGAATGGAGTCTTAACATCAGTGATGGATTTGCTGTCGGCTGTGGATTTGGTGCATGGAATGTGTTGTGGTGTAATTTAGAAGAGGACATCATCCTCCTATATATGGTGGTATGTATAATGTTTGAGATAAGATCATTGCCACCTTCACTCCGACAATGTCAATGTTACTACTCGAGCGATGCGTTTGATACAAGAGAGAGAGAGAGAGATGTCACAATAGTTAGATGAATTTGTAGAAGAAAAATCGCATGTCAAACAACCGGAGGACTTGAAACATCTAAACTAATAGATGTTGTTGGGAGTGGGTAAGAATAAGACATCGAAGACCAACATGATTTAGTTCTTATGTCATCGATTTGTTTAGCATCTAAACTAATAGAATCAATAACTAACTACACTAAATTAGATTTAATATATGTACGAAGGTTATGATTAAGGGGCCAAATGGGTCAATTGGCGTAATATAGAAACCACCTAATATGCTACCACCCTTTTGATTATCACCTTTTTTTTTTTTTTTTTATGGAACCTTTGAGCCTAAGCAAACTAGGTGAAACCCAAACTAAAGCCCAGCTTATAAGGTGGGGCCAAATCAATCCCAAATTCGACCCTTGACATCTCCAATATGTGGTCAAGGTTTGGTTAGCCACCTAGTTGTCACCGCAATTTTCTTAGGAAAACTTCGACATCGTCAAGCGTTTGATGAATGGACCCAAACAGTGGACAAAAACATGGCTCCAGCAACTTCAAGACTTAAGGAGCTGGATGGTCTTTGGAATCCATTTTACAAAATATCTTAGGGCAATAGGCTACAACTGATCTATAGAAATTCCATTCATGTGAACAAGAAGACTTTAGGTTATTCATAAGATAGAATCTTTTACGGCTATTCCTTACTGGCTCTATAGTTTTATCGACATGGTAGATGTGGACAGTGGTCCAAAGCTTTTCTCACTCTCTCTATTTGGAGGAGACATCTCAAGTATTCGACAAATTAGTATTGGAATGTAATACAATTGAGTCTGTTTGAATGATTGAGATGAAAATCTTGTAAAATTCATAGGTTAGGCCAGTATAACCAGCAAGATCACAGAATCATATGCAAGCTCTTAATAGTACGAAGAAGGTGCTACTCTCTACCTAGATATATGAGATAGATTAACTATTATATAACTACATCCATTTCTGTTGAAAAGTTGCAAGAAGGTAAACAAAAGAAAACATTGCTGACTCATTTTCTAATTTTGTTTGTTCTTTCCATCCAAAAGGCTACTCTATATCAACCACTAGTGCAGCCAAAGGATTCCATCTGTACTACTAATTGGTTACTAGCTGTGCCTTCCATTGGAATCTAGGTGCGATGGGCATGAATGCTAGAAAATAATTAAAAACTTTCAAAAAAAAGGTACCCTGTCACTTTCTTTCTGAGTATGCATCCCACTTGCACCTCATTAAATTTACGCTCCTGTTTTAAATTTTGTTCAGTCATAATCTAAGTTGGTGAAATCCCACTTAATAATAATGATTGCATGAATCTAATCATTAAAAACAACTTTTGTTTTTTTTTTTTGGCCATATATATGCACCCCTTAGATCTTGAAAAGAGCCGAGGCGACCAAATAATCAACCTGCTGCAAGAAGTAAAGCACACGTAAGTTGTGCTTGTGCATGACTGACCCACCTGCACCACCTTCATGCACGGCGTGACCAAGCACAGTGATTTAAGCCATATAGTATTTAGTCCAAAATGAAGGAGTTCAATTTGGCACCTGTAGTTGGAAACGGTATAAATACAAATCTGACTTGCAATAACATATCTAATATGGGACTAAATAAAAGATCACTAAAGAGTCCTAAATGTTTTAATGTGAACTTTTCTAGTTAGATATAGTCTCTTGCCAAATGGCAAACACCAAATGAAAAGCTTTCATTAAAGTCATGAAAAGATCTAAAAAAATTACTAAAAATTATCGAATAATTAAAATTTATCTTGCAAATATAACACATGATGATGTGTAGAATGATACAAAATTTTAATATTAAATTAGTGTATAATTAAATAAGCCGAAATTTGATATAATGATGTAACATCTCAAATTTTATGACATAAATATGAATAAGAGCGGATTATAACAACAATGAGAATAGCATGCTCTTCACTAGAAGAGGTTCTAGGTTACAATAAGATGGGTTGTATTCCTATCATATTTCTTCCAAAGAACGACAAAAAAATTCTCTCCCATAAGCACTCCACAATTGCATATAAAATTGTTCAATTTAACACCCATAACCTTGCTGACATTTAATATACTAAAAATTCACATTATCAGGTGCAGTAATGCGATCTAATATCAACCAACCATTTTTCTTCTTTCCCTATTTTCTTTTTTATTCCAGGATGAAGAGAAATAAAGAGAGAGAAGGATAAGTATCATTAGAACTCATGCTGCTTCATTGCTCAATTCTTGATGAACGCAGGAGTAGTGGATTCAAACTCTGGAATCATGATATTTTAACCTTGTCCTTGAAATAGACCACAACTAGTATAGTATGACAACTTAGGTTTCGTCCCTAAAATGAAACAAATGCTATACTCGGGTTACATGTTTGAACCCTGGTTTGCTCCCTGAAGCGAATGAGCTTGGCTGAAGCCTAAAGCAAATTTGGTCATGGTCGCAAATAAAACTCAGTTTTTATTACCATCCATCTCCACGGATGCCCGAATTTCATGAGGAGATGCTCTTGTACAGTCTTTGGGATGGACTTCGGCCCCATTTGGGAGAGCTTTTGGAGGGGCTTTCTATCTCTCGAAAAGTACTTTTAGATAAAAAATTGTGTTTGGTAAAAGTTTCATAAAGCTTCTTTAAATTTTTCAGAAAGCTAAAAACAGTTTTTTGAGAGAAGCTCTATTTTAGAGCTTTTCGAAAAAACACTTTTAGGCTCCATTGGGAATCCATTTTTTTACCACAATCTCCATAATAAAATATAATAATTACACACTTTGTCCCTTTATAAACCTAAAAATTTGCTGGAGTCTCAACAAAAAATTCTAGCCGTGGATCAGATTTCCTTTCATGAGGAAAAAATATTATTCTTTTCTATTTTTGTATGTATCCTTTTGAATCATGTTTTAGGAGAAAAAATTTATAATTTCTTCTCTATTCCTTTCGAAATCCATCGATTTTTTTTCATCGACATCGCGGTCCACGCTGAGATCCTCCTCTAAGCGTGGACTGCAATGCATTAGGAGGTTATGAATCGCGGCATTGCGGTCCACGCAGAGAAGAGCATATGGACTGTGGCATCGCGGTCTAGGCTCAAGCAGAGACCGCGACATTGCCGTCCAGGCTCAAGCATGGACCGCAACATCATGGTCCATGCATCAGAAAATATGGACCGCGGCATCGCGGTCCAAGCTCAAGCGTGGACGGCGACATCGCATCCACCAACTCCCTCCTTGATTGATCTTGCGGTCCATGAAGGACCGCTAGATCAATTGTGTTACAGAGAGAGAGAGTCCTCTCTTTGTTACACACTATAACAGAGAGACAGAGAGAGCTCTCTCTATAACAGAGAGATAGAGAGAGAATATGGCCATGCCCTACTTTGTCGGCTCTATAGTATTTACTGGTAAAGCTATTAGTTATTAGAAAATAATCAATATACATGTTGAATCAATATATTATTTGTTTCCATTTATGCGCGGATTGCATTGCTAGATTTTGTTTATTATCATACTTGATTTAGAAAAAATTGGAGCTTGGTTATTGATCATAGTCATACATGTAACTTGTGTTTTGTGTAGTAAACAATAGCATCTTATTTATAGGTGTAGATTCTTGGTTCACCCACAAGGAGTAATATGACTAATATATGAATATATGGGATTCTAGGGGTCCATATGTTAAAAAAGAGTTGAAACGAAAACGAAAAAGTAAGTTATATGTATGTAAATTGTACATATTTAGAAATGCTTTATAAGATGCTTTATGATTATGGATGAAATCATGACTTATAATTAACAAAATGTTTCGTGCCTTTATTGTTGCATTGTAAGAAGAATATATGTCTAAGAAGAACCAACACATCCTTGTTGGTCCATCAATCCAAGATGAGAAGAAGAGGAAGGCCATTTGGAATGACCAATTGATGGAGGAGTTTATCGAATATGTATTGGTGAACTATATTATAATAATTGATATGTTATGTTAAATAATTTAATATTATATTAAATTATTATTCTATAGTATATAATATTATAGTGCTATATTATAATAATATTATATTATATTACAGTAATATTATACTATATCATATATTTATGTATTAATATATATTATATTTTATTATGCTCTATTGTATAATACTATACAATATCCTTTATGGTCATTTTGTCATACTAAAAGTATTTTCTCAGTTTGTTTACTAAATACATATTAAAGTGTCATAGCACTTTAGAAATGTAGTTACCAAATAATAAACAGCTTTCTATAAAAACTCTAATACCAACCGCTTTCCTAAACAGGGCTTTGGTCCCTTTAGCACCCCTCCTTCCAGCACCTTAAATCTGGCACGAGCGTTGAACTAAAATAAAAATGCAGGAGCGTTGGTGGTGGTTTTGGACTTGGTTCTATTGAGCTACTGATCTTTGTTTTTATGTGAATGAGGGCCGTTATAACTAGTGGGCATGCAGTGGCAGTGGCACTGGCCGATCCAGTATTTAGAGGAGCGTTACGAATCATTCAATGATGTCTCTCATAACATAACTAGGGGGCTGAGAGTATCAGGTTGGCAGCTTGTTTTTTTGTTGGTATCTAAGAAGTATCTGACCGACCATGCAGCTGAGAACTTTGTCTTCAAACTGCCACATGTTGAACAAGATTAAAGCTCAATGTAATACATGCATTTTTTTTACTATTTATTCTCCACTTTTCCTTTTTTTTTTCCCTCTCCTCTCTCCTCCCTCCCACCACCACCACACCTCTTCTCTCTTACTTCCCCGTCTCTTCGATCAGTCCAATGGGCTTTCTATAAGACACCATTTATGATCATCCGAACATGAATGGTATCCCCCGATTTATCTCACTGCAGAAAAAGGGGCCAATATTTCTCTGGAGCCAAAATTACCGACGTTTCTATCTAGCGTCGGCAAAGATGAAACTAAGATGATGCTAATTAGCATTACCCAAAGCAAATTATAAGACGATACTTCTAAGCATCGTTGGAGGCCAAAGAGAGAAAGAAGCAGACGACGCTTAAAAGCGCCGTCGGAATCCTACTCACTAAACTTTCTTAACACTAACTTCCCCCTTAAACCCCCTCGTAAACACTAACCTAAGATGACGCTCATAAGCGCCATTGGAAGACGAACTATAAGACTTGGGCCAGACGACGCTTAAAAGCTTTGTCAAAATCCAATGGCTCAAGGACACTCAGTTGCATCGTCGGAGGCCAAGTCTCCCTATAAAATGCCAATCCCAGATCAAGAAAATGGAAACCCTAGCCGTGGTCAGAGAGAGAGAGAAAGAGCCACAAGGGCTGCAAAAGGGAACCTTGCCGCAAATACCTTCCATGAAGGAAACTAGCGTTATAATTTCATGACTGATCTTGCCTTCTCTTCAAATCTCAGTCATATTTGTGGTAATCGCATCATCTAATTACGTAGAATGATAGAAACTGACAGTTCTTGCTACTGCTTGGCGTAGATCTATTCATGAGGGAATATTGGCTCTTGTGTCATCTACAGAAGAAAAATCTTTGTTAATTTGACAGTCAAATCCATTTTTGCAGTGGGGAGTATTCATATATAAATTCTAGTAGATGCTGCAAATTTAAAGTCAACTTGAATGCGGCACCGACCCAACATTTTATCTTATCATATGAATCAAGTTCTCGGATCAATTGAAATAGACTTGACATACTTACACTTCCTTAATTATAATAGTTCAAAATAGTTGATATAGAATAGTGATTGCTCAAATTCATCAAAGGAGAGTAGTCTATTTAAAATAAATAAATCAATAAATAAATAAATAATGAAATATATGGTAAAGCTACTTAAGTGTAAAGTTTGATATATATTGTTGACATAACGGTATATAACCATACCCAAAAAGGTATATAACCATAACCTACAAGTTCCAAATGCTATCATGGATCCTCAAATACCGCCTCTGTTTAAGCCCTCATGTTTACTTGATTAAGAGTGCAAATCCAATTATAAATACCATAATCAATCCGTGCTTAGCTCTAATAGGCTTGTATTGCAGTATCCCTTATTCTACATGGACTATGGGCTATATCCTCTCTAATACTATTTATAATGGTCTAAGATCTCACCTAGAAAGACTTGCCGAAAGATACTATTCGATGTTCTTGGCCCTGTATAAATATAATTACCCCAAAATCTAGCTAGTGTATAACCAATGTGGGACTAAACATATGCTTGCACAAAGCGTCATGTATGGAACCCAAAGCGAATCTTATATAAGAACCCATGAAGGTATATGCGTAGTTCTATATTGGTTGTGTGCTAGGAAAACTTTAGGTACCTAAATACAGCTAAAAGACCCAAACAATATCTCATAGCTAGTATTTTTGGATGAGATCCAAGGTTGTTACAAATGCAATTAAAGTAGATCCGGCCCATATTCCACATGAGACTGGAAGACATTACAACATAAGTCTGTGCCTCTTGGCAATTAATCACAGGTTGATCTTTGTATTTATATTTAGTTTTGACGAAATATAGACCCTTAGATCCGTAATGGAGCTAAGAGTTAAATCAGAAGAGTATGAGAAGATCCTCACATCGATTATAAAATAGGAGATAGCTATATGAAGCCAAAAAATTTAGATATTATCTATTGAATAATTTTTTTTTATATTCTTTTGTTCATCTTTCTGAGTGTGGTCTAGATAAATTGCTTAATTCAGCTCATCATAAACCCTATGGGTGGTGACATTCCTTTACTCCCATAAGGACAGGGATTGTATCTTTCACGTGAAAGAGGATTCGCCTGCCTTCGCATGAATCCATTATGGAAATAGCGGTCGGTGGATAACCCAATAGTAGATTCATGCAAATAAAGATGGATCTTTTTTTCCGCATGAAAGATACAACTCCAACAACACTCCACTGCATCCAATCCCTCCTACTCCTTTTTCACATACGAACCCACCCCACCTGGGTCCAAGCCAGGCTCGCAAGTCTCGACACCTCTGGCCGTTATGGTGTCGCCATCCGATGGTCCCTTTGGACACGATGGACCCAAACACGTTGTGCAGCCATTCAACACCTGTCCTCTGATTTAGTGTACCTGTTGCGCCCCATGGGATGCCAAGCATCGGTTGGGTCGCGCATTGCTCGAAACCCTGTGAGATTAGATAATTAAACTTAGATTTTTTATATAAATATCCTCCTAAATATTAGATTTTACATGAATGTTCTTCCAAAATTTATATTTACATTTATACCCTCATAAAATACTTATTTTGCCACTCTACCCTTTTTTTTATTTTTGTTTTTCATATGTATCCATGCTATCTAACAACGTTAAAAAATTAACAGTTTCAAATTAAAATGACTAAAATACCCTTAATAGATAGACATGCAAATAGATCGCGATCCTGATAACAAGAAAAGAAGACAAGGATAATGGCATGATTTTAAAATTTTATTTTATTTTTAATTAATATAAATATGATTTTTCTTAACACAGTAGAACAACCGTTATATTACGGGCATTTGTATAATAACAGAGTTTTATGAGGATATACATGTAAATATTAATTTTGAAAAGATATACATGTAAAATTTGATATTTAGAAAAATATTTATCAAAAAAAAACTTAGTATAATTTTAGCTTCCCTCCCTCGTCCATGGAGGATGGGGCCCGGCTCTCCAAGGCTTTGGTGGTCTTTTCAAGGCATGGGGATAACGCTATCGGAGACAAGACCTCTAACCCAAGGACCACAAGAGGGGAAGCATCTCATAGGAGAAGCCACCAAAAGAAAAATAGATGGGGAATGTTGGGGTTCCTTCCACATGATTGGCTATCAATGCACAAGAGGATCTTGGGCCTCTTAATGTGATTGCCACTCCCTCATATTTTATATCAGTTGATGTAAGAAGTGAATAGAAAACACCAGCCAGGAACTTGCAACAATTGAAGGAACACCCCTCTTTAAAATATTACTAACTTTTGAACTTTGGAGGGACTACTGTGCAGTCTTTGAATCCTAAAGCTCCATTAATTGCTAGGCATGAAGATATTTTATTTCTAAGGAAGGATGACATGTAAATGGTGAAACGGATTGAATGGCATCATATGTGGCTCATCATGCTGAGGATTACATCTGAGAGAGTCTATCATCCACTCCTTTTCAGCAACAAAATGTTTTGTATTTGGACTTTTTGGGTTCTATATGCATTAGAATGATAGGATTCACCCTTTCCATCAAAAAAAAAAAAGCGAGAGAAATCTCATACCTTGGCGACTGAGGCGTAAGAAAGATTTGAATCATGACCTTTGCACTAAGAACAACCTCATACCTTGGCGACTGGGGCACGGGAGCACTGTCCTTGGAAATTGATGGGTACTCTTCAGGGCCCAGAAGAACCAACTCATTGGAATGAGAACTAGGACCACAAGAACATCCCGAGGAAGAGCAGATTGAATTTAGGGGCAGGCTTGATAGAGTAATTGGTTGGTTCTCCTAAATATCTCTCTTCAGTGGGTTGCACACTTGATCATGAATAATTTTATAAATTAATAACATGCTGGAAGTTGTGATAGTAGGAATTGGATCCAATGGAATGGATATGAGAATTTTTTTTTTGGCCCCTTCCTTAGATACTCCTGAACAATCTCCATTCAAAATAGAATCATCCATTTTATTTCTAAATTAACATCATGGGCTAAGCTTACATGATTTATTTGATCCTGCGCTCACTTCAAGTTGTAGAAAGATAAACTATATCCATTATAATACTGTAACAACTAAAACAAATAGTCCTTTCGTTATACGAGGATAGTGACAGATTTTTTTTTTTGTTTGTTTTTTGTTTTTTTGAGGTTCTTGAGTGCAGCACCTTATAATTATAATATCAATGTTCATATGTGACATCTCTTTGCCCACAGAGCTCGATTCAACAACATTTGTCACTAGATTGACCACTTGTATAATGAATCCTAACAAGCTTGTTTTAATTTCATGTTTTGGCCTCCCTTGATACCCAAGACAAACAAAACTGCGTACCAAATTATACAAGCTCAAAGGAGAAAGAAGCAAAAGTCATCACTTAGAAATGGAAAATACTTCCGGGTTCATTGGACTCACAAATACTGATTTAAGAACTCCACAATCGACGAACTGTTGAACCAAACTCTTCTTACCACATGGTAAGAAAATTGTTTGTATGCACGTAATGAGAAACTTGTAGCCTTACTCAAAATTACAAAGATAACATCACGTTTTTAGTTATCTCAATAAAAAAAAAAAAATCATGCTTTTATTATCTTGTCTTTCTTGGTTGTTTATTCAAAGAAGTTATTATAAACATGGTAAGAAGTTTGGGTTAATAAGAAATGAGATTGCTTTTTTTGTACATCTTACGAAGACCGGGAGAACAAACCGAACCGATAAAAGTAGAAATGTGAATGGTAGAGGAGACAAACCAAACTATACTCTCAAAGGGAATAATTTAAATTAATTTTGATAATTTTGTTGACCATCAAAGCTTCACTCCCCGTTATGCATTTGTAAAAAGGATCAAGCTAGAGTATTAAGGCTAAGGTAAATAAGGAGAATCATGGACTTGATGGATAAAATCAAAGCTAATAAATTGTAAATTCATCAAGGGCACAATTTTCTCCCTTCTTTGAAAAAGGAAGAAATGCAAATCCATCAAGAAGTATGAGGTTATAAATTGAAACCTAATCTTTCTCAAAAGATAAGAGAAATCCAACTTCTTGTTGTCCCCAGCCCAATCCCATAAAAGCCAATTTTAGGGTTTTTGGAAACGGAATTCTATTTAAGCAAGAAGACTGACGTCCATATATCCGATGCAGGACTAAAAAGAAAAGAGTTTCAAAGGTTTTGAAATACTAAACATACAAGGGATCAGATGGGTTTTTTCATTTTTAAAATTTAATTTTTTTTATAAGTTAAAAACTGCAACATTTCGGGCATGACACACTCTTTTCATAGACATTGGTTGTGAGTCTTGGTGTTCATCCTAGGACTTTGAGTCCTCTTAGCTAGTTTCAAAATTCAACCAGATCTCAATACGTGAAGCAGGCTACATGCAGTCGAGATCATCTGTATTCCATTTCGAATTGTAGATAGCTGTCCTTGTGACACGTCTAGTCATTGACATATATGTCTTTTATTTTTCTTTCAAAAAAGACATCTGTCTTCTATATTCCACCATATATGTGTAAACTGTTGAAGCTTAAATAGGGACAGCTGGATGAGATTCATGAGGGCAAGGAATATGATGCTGCTATCTTGATCACAACTACACCTCACTTCTCCATGCGAACGATCAAACATGTATTTGTAATCAGAGGATTCCAACAATCAGGCTTTGCTCTATTGGTTGATAAAGTTGTAGCTTGTTTTGAAATGTGACAATCAAGTCAAGATGAAGATGATTTTCCATTTAGGTTAGCTCTATCGCTAAATTACCGGCAACTAAGATTAAACTACATTTTCCATTTATGAATTCTAGCAGGACCTGAAATTCAAGAAATTTGATGAAGGCGGGATCATCTAGTTCAACCTATTGGAGTGAAAACTACACTATTCATTGAGTGAATGATGATGGCAAATGAAGGAATATGGAATCGTTCGACCCTAATGGTATGCCTAGGTAGACCATGTGGACATGGCGAAGCATCTAGTTTTAACTAATTCATAATAGTGATGAAAAATTGTTCCACAACAAAAAAAAAAAAAAACTACACAAACAAATTGGGGATGATACTAGAATTCGGAGAACATGGCGAAAGGCAAGTTACACAAAATAGGGATATCAGGAATTCATTACAAAGAAAAATTAAAAATAGAAACAATTTTTTTAGAATTTTTTAAATTAATTGTTTAAATTTGTCGGAAGTAAAGAAACAAAAACCTAGATTCTCAAAAAAGAAAATATTTATTCATAATCCAAAGTCCAACATAATGTTCTTAAGCCTAGGCGTGGCCCCAGCTCGATTTTAACTTATGCTTCGGGCTTTTGGGTGGACCTCGGCTTCATGACCATTTTCAGTTTTTTTCCCTAAAAAATACTAAAAAATGTTAAATAAAAATAACTAAATATTGTCAGCAATCTACCACGTATCTATTATTCTATTAACTTTACATATCAACAAGAATTGCCAATTCAGTTTATAGGTATATCAAACATATACAAATAACACAAGAAAACCAAAAAAAATGGGCCGAGCGTAAACCTTTGGTTTGAGCCCACCCAAAATGCATCGGAATTAGGTTCGGGCATAGGTGGGCGGGGTGGGAAATCCGGCCCATGAACAAGTCTAAGGTGAGGGCAGGAATTGAATCCCGCCCCAAATGTTCGGGCTTAAACATGTCAAGAAGGTTGTCCGGCCCGTGAACAAATCTAAGATGAGAGCAGGAATTGCATCGAAGTCTTTTGTACCAACTCCCAAAGATTTATCATCTTTACTAATTGTCACCCTCAAGTTAAACTTAAACATAGCATCCACATTCGAATAAACTCCATAATATTGTGATAATTGGCTCCACAAAATTCATCTAATGCTCTCCAGTTTTTGCAAACTGTGTGTATCCCACTTTATCAACAGTTTAACACTCTCAAACCTATGAGATTGAAATGTGATTATTGTTCCTATTCAATTCTTTTTTTTTAAAAAAAAAGTTATGATTACTGCCCAACACCCCTAAATACCCTAACATTAGAGCAGGCTGCTATCCCCCATCCACAGTAGAGAAAAGGAAAAAGCAAACAAAAGTAAAAAAAATAATGAGGAGAAAGCGAGCTAGCCGGCAGGAGTACCTTCTGCAGATATATGACTCTTGTTCAGTAGATGTGTCACTGTGGATCTAATTTGGTGGCAATGGCAATAGTTGTAACAATTCAGGACCTTATCCAAATTGGCTAGCTGGAAGGTATTATTTGGGTTCTTGATCATGTATAAGTATCCAAGATCTATCCAGCAAATAACCGATGTAGGACTAAATACATGTTCGCACAAATTCTCACAATACTACTCCGAGGAGAACACATACGCACAAAGTACGTCTCCCTTAGTTACTTGCACACACACGAGAAAAAAACACTCGGTGGCAACGGACGTATAGCAAAAGAAAATGTTAATTCTCAACTAAAAGGAAGAAAAGAATAGATGTTTTAATAGAAAGATCTCTGGCTGAAGCTGGAGTACTGCCCCGCTCCTTGGTCAGAGAACGATAGATGAAAGAGATGACTCTACCCTTGGTTAATTTGTTAAGGTCGACACTCTTGTACGAATTCATTGAACTAGGCTTGATCTTAAGGTATCGGGTTAAGGACAGAGATTCCCAGATCTATGAATAAAAAATTTAAAAAGAAGAAGAAGAGAGGAAGCAATAGCTAAGAGAGGTTTGAAGATTCCATGACTTGGGAGTCGCATTCATGTCGGCAGATCTCCATGCTTGTTGATTTGTTTGATACATCAATACATAGGTTTACGCTCACCATATTAAATAGAATTTCTGTTGTAACTTGTTGCTGTAGCTGATCTAAAATAATCCAGTTCTATTCAAATCAAAGTTATTTAGATCAAATTTATCTAGATCAGACTTGCAGGTTTCAACTGCAATTGCAATTGCTATTGAGGTTTTTTGGTCCTTGTCCAGGAGAGAAACAAGGAGCTCGCTTGTTGTGCCATAGAGGATGTGCCGGCCTATTTGTTGTTGCATTTTTTTTTAATTGCACTCAAGCCAATAGCACCAGGATATTACACTTAGAAGAGAATCACAGTCTTCTCTCAATTTTCTGTTAATGTTTTCTTCATGTCATATTATCCATCAAATTATGTTGTGGGAGGCCCTCTGGATATGTATACATCTCTTGAAAGGAGCCCAGCCTTCATGGATGTGCTGCAAAATTGGCACTTTGTTGGCGCAGGCATATTCCTTTTGACTGGACTGTTACCTAATAGAATTTTTTCCTTCTGGTTGCTATCTAACTGAAGATTTGCACCAAAATTAAGCAGGGTTGGGTATGGCTCAAACAAATCCTAGCCGCACTTAGTACGACATACTTGAATAACTAGACTCTGTATAATTGTCATTTCCAAAAAGAAAATACAGACTTGTACTCTGTGCCCTGGCCAGATGCAATACGTGCAATAAAGTAGTTAAACAAAAGATAACATATCCATATTTTGGCTACCAATAACAGAATGAGAGAGGGTGGCAACCACATCTCCTTTCATATATCCCCTTTATGATGCACTTTTTTTTTTTTTTTTCAAGAAGTAGGATGGTGAAATCCCACCCAAAATCAAGATTAGATATACTTGGCCTAAGTTTACAGAAATATCAAACATAAACAAATAACATAAGGGAAAAAAGAAGGGACCAAGTCTAAACCTTCGGCCCGAGCCCACTTAAAGTGCTTCGGGCTTAAGTGGGCAGGGTGGGACATCTAGCCCATGCGTAGTTCTAAGGTGAGCGCAAGAACTAAATAGTGCTCAAAATACTTCGGGCTTGAGTAAGTCAGGTAGGTTGTCCAGCTTGTGAACAGATCTAAGATAAGGGCAGGAATTGGATTCAAGTCTTTTATACCAACTTCCAAAGAGTTCATCACTTTTACTAATTAGCACTTTGAGGTCAAACTTACACATAGCATTCACATTCAAATGAACTCCATAATATTGTGATAATGGGGTCCACAAAATTCATCTAATGCTCTCCAGTTTTTGCAAACCGTGTGTGTCCCACTTTATCAACAGCTTAACACTAGCTCAAGCCTACCAGATTGAAATGTGATTATTGTTGCTGTTCAATTTTTTTTTTTTTTTTAATTTTGATTGCTGCCCAAGACCCCAAAATACGCCAACATCAGGGTGGACATCTATCCCCCATCCATGGTGGTAGGAAAACAAAGAAGGAGAGAGCAGGCTAGCTGGCGCGCTCGGCACGTCGGTGGTTTAAAAAATCTATGAAGTCACCTCACCTCCCGCAGATATATGACCATAGTTCTAAGCATACAGTAGATGTATGACTGTAGATTCAACTTGGTGGCAATGGTAATACTACTTGGGGGAGAACCTTACTTCCTCAGTTACTTCAAAAAAAAATTTTCTTTTTTTGCATGTATAGTCTCCTAAATATATAAAATTGCATAAATATTTTCATAAAATTACTATTTACATGTATATCCTTCTTTTTTTTTGTATATGTATCTGTACCAACTAAAGTTGTTAAAAAATAAACGGCTTAAAACTAAAATGACTAAATACCCTTATGGGTAGATATGAAAAAAAAAATTATAAGAGTATGCATGCAAATAGTAATTTTATGAGGGTATTCATGTAATTTCTCATAATTAGAAATGTATATAAAGTACCTATGCGGCCCTCCCTCATAGCGGGTAATACCTCGTAATGGGAGCCGTCCATTTCCGTGTTCTAACAGTTGGTGCTTTCGTTGAGAGCCCCGCCGAAACTTTCCCGCACGACCCTTCCTATTGAGGGGGTACTGTTGGGGGGCGGATGGGGCAGGGACCACTTTAGTCCCATACTGCTTGAGTAGCGAAAAAAGGTTGTGCTTATAAGGGTCTCATTCCCTTTCCTTTGAGATGGACAAAACCGTGTCGGGGCCAAGCCTCTTAAGGGGACGCACGATGCGTCGTGCACGAACGCACATGACGTCCGCCCCCAAAGAGGATAATACTACATTCTCTATGGGCTGAGCTGCTCCAACACTCTCTCATCAGATAGGGCCTCTTGAAAAGGGACAAAACCTTAAGGTTAAGTACCTACGCGGACCTCCAAAGAGGACAATACGAAACGATTACGCACTCTACCGACTGAGTTACGAAAGCCAGCGTGTACCTCTAACTGAGAGGGCCCCTTTGGTAGCGGCAAAACTCGCACCGAAGGGACAAAATCGTGCGGGGGTGAAGTACCTACGCGGCCCTCCTCCAGAGCGGACAATTCTTCGTAACGGAGGCCGTCCATTTCCATGCTCTAACAGTATACATTCAAAAATTCGATTAAAAAAAGGATTAAAACTCGGTTGGAATTTACTAAGTCTTTAATGATTCACTTAAATCGATAAGTCAAAAAGATGTTGAGCCATATTGTCAGTCTTCTTTTTTAAGATTATGACTCGGTTAAATTGGAATATTAGGTAATCATTTTGGTATGCCATCTTCTATTTGATTTGATATAATTATAATTATTGAATTTATGATATCTACATATTCTTCATTATTTTTAAAAGATTAAAGCATATCAAATTTAAATTAATTATAGATGTTTAGATTAGTAAAATATATTTTAGTGATTTGCAAATATTGAGTTATTGTATTTTTTTGATGTGAGAGTTTTGTAAAAGTAGTATGATTCATTTTATAAGGGTTGATGTTAAAATAAGATCATGGGGCATGATAATATTAATCTTTTTCTGCAAACTTTTTTTTATTAAGAACAACTGAATTATTTTTACTAAATTTTAATCATTTTTTATTATATTTTTTTAAGTGTATACCCTCTTAAATATGCGTAATTACTTGAATATTCTAGCAAAGTTGCTATTTGCATATGTATTTTTATAAAATTTTTTTTATATATCTACATGCAAGAGTATTTTAGCCATTTCAAATTTAAATTATTTATTTTTTAATGGCTCAGATGGTATGGGTATATATATATATATATATAAAAGGTGTACAAATAAAATAATTTTTTTATAAAGATATATATAAATAGTAATTTTATGAAAATATTTTTATAATTTTATAAATTTTAAAGAGGATAGACGTAAAAGAAAGAAAACTCAAAAAAATATAAAAAATTAAATTCTCAACAGAACGACAGATGACTCCACCCTTGGTTTGTAAAGGAAGACAGTCTTGTACGAATTCATTGAACTGCTAAAGGTCTGAGGATGAGGACAGAGATTCCCAAAAATATGAATAAAAAATTAGAAAAATAGGAGAGGAGGCAATAATTGGGAGAGGATTGGAGATTCCCTGACTTCGGAGTCGCGTTCATGTCGGCAGATGTCTATCGGATGGTATTTAAATATGACTGTGAACTGTGAAGTTTGTCCAAATACTGGCATTGCCAAAAAAAAATAATAAATTCCACAACAACCATTGGGCTAGAAAACAGAGCTGTTGACCGCTTCTCCTGCAACCGCATGTTCCTTTGGACTAAAAAACAGGGGAGCATATACTTGACCACCAAGGCAGGGAAGGGTCTGCTTCCGCATCCACTTTCCTCTTTCCTCAAACCTTCTCGCCATGAATCTCGTTCCTATGAGCGTAATCCTTCAATTCTTTGCCCCATACTGGAACTATCTAGGGCAGCCCATTCTAGAAGCTGCTGATGTTGCAGGGAAGCTGATACCTCTCGTGGAAGCTCTTATTCCGCACATCAGATATCTCAGCACGAGTGGAGAAAAGGTGAAAGCTCTAACCGACGCCATGGATAAATTGAAAGCTACGAGGGCTGGCATCGTCGAAGATATCAAAATCGCCGAGAGAGAAGGGAGCAAGCGCACTCGGGAAGTCAAAGTCTGGCTCAAGAGGGTGAAAGCGGAAGCAGGTGAAGTGGCCAAAATAAAAGTAGCCTGCCGGAAGAGGAAGAGGGTGTTGGGAGTCCCCCTCAACTGGGTCTCGAGCTACAAAGACGGCGAGAGAGCCACGAAGAAGGCTAAGGTGGTGGAGGAGCTGCAAACTGAAGCACGTTCTATCGTCGTCGCGAGGAGGTTGCCGCCGGCGTCGGTCCAGGAGATGCCTCCAATTCCCGGGTTGGTAGCAATTGAGTCAACTGTGAACGAAGTCCTGCTCCGCCTTGATGATGATAGCGTCGGTATCATCGCGATTTGGGGCATGGGAGGGGTAGGCAAAACCACTCTCCTGAGCCGCGTCAACAACAGTTTCCTCCCCGGTAGCGACAGGAGCTCGGAGTTCGGCCATGTGATATGGACGGTGGCTTCCAAAGAGTGTACTCTGGAGAAGCTTCAGAAGGGAATAGCCCAAAAATTGGGACTGAATCTGGAGGCCCACCGACAGCCAGCGAACACGGTCCTCTTCGAGTACCTTAAGAGCAAGAACTTCCTGCTGCTGCTGGATGACCTGTGGAGAGGCTTCGAGCTGGAGGATGTGGGGATCCCGCGTCCCGGCACTGGAGGATATCAATATAAGCGCAAAGTCATGCTCACTACCAGATCGCAGGACGTCTGCAGCAAAATGAGCGCGGACGTCCAGATCAAGATGAACTGCTTGGAGCAGCCAGAGGCGCTGGATCTGTTCAAATTTCATGTCGGTGATCAGACCCTCGGCTCTCACCCTGACATACCTGATCTTGCAGGAGAGGTTGCGAAGGAGTGCAGCGGCTTGCCGCTTGCCCTCAAGACCATAGGAAGGGCCATGCGCGACCGGAGGGAACCAGTATACTGGAGGCACGTAATCGAGCTGCTGAAGGACTCTAAGCATGCTGAGATCCAGGAAATGGAGATCCTACCGGAGGAGGGTGAAGAAAGAGATTTGTTTCGCATATTAAAGCTCAGCTATGATAGCTTGCGTGATGACACGACGAGGCAATGCTTCTTGTCCTGTTGCTTGTGGCCCGAAGACTATCATATTAGGAAAGATGAACTTATAGAATGTTGGATGGGTCTAGGCTTAATCGATGAATCACGTGGGAACTTGTCCTGGGGTCACGAATACATTAGAATCCTGGAAGGAGTGTGCTTGCTGGAGCCTAGTGAATATGAAGGGAGGGTGAAAATGCATGACGTTATTCGAGACTTAGCACTATGGATCGCTTCCGACTGCGGGCAGAAAAAGAATAAATGGTTGGTTCAAGCTGGTGTTGGTCTGAAGGAAGCAATAGATGTGAAACAGAAATGGGTTGAAGCTGAAGCAACAGAAAGAATATCGCTAATGCGTAATCTTATAGAAATATTGCCCCAATACCTTCCTCATCGCCCGAGTCTCAAAGTCTTCATGCTCCAGAGGAACATGTCTCTTAGATGGATCCCACCTGACCTTTTCCAATGCATGCCTGCTCTAACTTACCTAGATCTATCCCATACCAAGTTGGAGGAGTTACCGAAAGAGATTGGTAGACTAGTTCAGTTGCAGTATCTTAATTTATCTTCTACATATATCAAAGCATTGCCAAAGGAGCTAGCATGTCTTAAAGAGATGAAGTACTTGCTACTGAGCTTTGTACATTCTTCTCCCTTGAGAATACCTCGTGGTGCGATATCAAATCTTTCTAAACTGCGGCTGCTTGATCTCTATGCAACCAAGAAGGTAGACTGGCAAGTTGAAGGTGGCAGAGGTCGTGGTAATAAAGAGAACACAGCAAGTTTGGAAGAGCTGGAAGAACTGAACTCAAAGGTGATGTTGTCGACAACTCTTGGAATTACGGTAAATTCAGTGCCGGCCCTCGAAACGCTCTCCAGGTTTGACAACGTAGTTACCCGGGACCTCTACCTTTGCATAAGGAGGATGAGCATCCCGGCATCCATCCAGTTGACACCATCCATCATCAAAACCCAACTTGGAAGCCTCAAAATGTTGAAGAGCCTGCAGAATCTAACGATCGCACGTAGTGAGTCCTTGGTGGAGCTGGAGGTGGATGGCGAGGACCGGGATCATGATATGGATTGGCGACTTCCACATCTTGACGATCTCCACTTCTGGGGCCTCAAGAAATTAAAGGTAGTAAGAGTATCGATCTCAGATTTCCTTCCGCAACTGCGGTCTGTGACTATTGAAGAGTGCCCTGAGTTAGAGAATGCTAATTGGGTTCTGCTACTCCCACGACTTGAGACTCTACGGATAAGAATCTGCGGGAAAATGCAGCGAGTGATTGATGATTCAGTAGGTAACCATGTTGGCTATAACTTGGCACCTGCCTTCCGTTGTCTTACGACATTGTCTCTGTATAGATTATGGAGGTTGACTAGCATATGTAATGAGGCAATCAGTTTCCCTTCTCTGGAAATCATTGAAATTATTAGTTGTGACGAGCTGAAGCAGCTGCCCGTCAAGATCATGGGGAGCAACTTACGGGAGATACGAGGCAGTAATAGATGGTGGCAAAGCTTGCAATGGCAGGATGAGAACATGAAAGCCTCCTTCCTCCCCTATTTCAGGTGACTTTCTTAGGTGGACCAGGTCCACCATGGACCTAGGGTGAGAAAGGGGGTTTGCCCAGAATGCCTTCACGAAGATAAGGAATATTGAAGAACGGAATTGGTTTGAGGGTAGATGGCCATTGCCGAGTCTTCCGAAATAATTGTGTGGCGTTCTGGCAGTCATTCACGCAATATTCTTTGAGGGAAGCATGTATTTGAGCTGATCAGAGTGATATTTGAGCTACTTTTAGCATCAAAGTAAGCATGCCACCCCTTGTTCATGATTGCAGGGGTATTCATCTGGTACTTTAATTTTCATAGATTATCGTATGATGTTATACTGATTTTGCTTATGCCTAAGCTTGGTTCTAGATCTTCAGATAATTTTTTGTTAGATTTAATTCAAGTAACAATAGAAGAATTTGGATCCAAAGATGATATTCGGTATATGTTTCTTTGCTTTCTTCTCCTTTAAGCTCCGAATGAATTACAAAATTGCAGAATATGACTTAAATAATTGGGTTAAAAATTCATGCATGAATCCCTCAAAGCTTCCCTTAGTATTTCCATATATGTTGAATTTTGCAGGGATGATACATTCATGGTCCCGGCAGCGGCGGCTTATGCCATGGTCTTTGCTGCTCACCATGAACAGCCTATCAAGAATGCAGCGTCGGAGGCAATGTATGACCTCCCCACAAGATCACAGCTCTTACAGATGGTAAACGAAGATGGTAGGTTCATGCACTTTGCACTTCATTATAATATCATGACCATCAATCACAGTCCTGGAATGAACTGGAGATGCAATTTTTTAGCACCGGAAAGTTTAGATTTCATACATGTGCTTTACACTGATG
Organism: Phoenix dactylifera; assembly: GCF_009389715.1. Classification (NCBI taxonomy): domain Eukaryota; kingdom Viridiplantae; phylum Streptophyta; class Magnoliopsida; order Arecales; family Arecaceae; genus Phoenix; species Phoenix dactylifera. The sequence continues at coordinate 106,983 of NW_024068236.1, forward strand.
CGCTAAGTGAATCAAGATTATGAAACGACGCATTGTTTAATACTGACGAGCAGTTCACCAGCAAAGGATTGGGCACAAACCGGTGAAGAGGGAGCTGTTGGCTTGGTTAGGTGTGGCAAATCGGTCTGACTTGATGTTTTAAAACTGGGTTATTTGTCTTCCTGCCCGCGTTGTTATCTTTCTCATGTTTTAAATAAAGCAGTAGTCTCATCTTTCATAAATGCAGAAGAGCGGAACTTGGATGTTTGTATTGCAGATCGTCTAGTTACTGTTAATTTCTAAAGAAGCATCTACTCTATTGCTTCATTTGATGCTATGCTTAATTATATCTGTCGATTATTTATTGCTTTCTGTCAGATCTTTAACTCAGTAAACAACATTTTTTTTGTTGAGTGTTACAGTAAACAACAATATTAAACACTAACATAAATGAGTTTTCTTGCCAAATTAGCTATTAGATTAGTGCACTATAATTGTCAATAAGAATAGATGAGTAATGCGCAAAATAAGTGTTTGATATGGAAATCATGCAAAAATAATATAAATATGAAAACAAAGTTGCTGGCCTGGGATCAAGGTGTGCATGTATTCGCTGTCCTAAAAGTTCATCGTTTCAATGACTGGTGAACCCCTTATGATCATAAATATCTCTTACACTTTGGAGGAATCTGGTCTAAACTCCAAGATTGCTGTCAAGTAATTAAACTCCCAGCTCTTTAATGGCCTCCGTGGCTTCTCCATTCCTGTCAGACTACAATTGCAGTATGCCCAGACCTCAGATGTCGCTGGCCGAGAAACATGCAAATAGGAGAAGCAGCAAAGCAAATGGGGGATCCGCCCAGGTTAGTGGGGCTTGGAAATATAGAGAAAGAGCAGAGTTTTCGGCCGCGGCCTTTGTATCTTCACTCAATTTCCTAGCTTTGGAGCATGGGGTCGGTTTCCAGAGGATACATTATATGATGATTGACCAATTTCAGTTGGAAACAATTATTGAAGTCAGTTTTTTTAACCTTAAACCCTATTAGCTATTCCGATCTCTCTTACCTTGTAACAACTCTCTTGATGTACTGTAACAGTGCCATGTCTCTGCTGTAAATTTTTCAAATTGAACCAGTAATGACGGCCAGGTGGCTTTTGCCTCCCATATCTCGATATATATATATATATATATATTTGAAGCTTCTTGGAGCTGCCTCTGCCTTTTTTTTAGTTTTTTTATTTGTTATGGAATCATTTGAGCTATCATCCAACTAATAAGGTGATTTAACATTCAAAGAGCCATGACAACTGACAAAAATTCACAAGACTCTGCTGGAACAGGCCTTCTTGTTGGAGTCAATAAAGATATATATATTCATGGTTGGCTTCCATATCATTTAGACAGGAGACATGAGCTATGCAAAGGTTGTTGTCAAGGATTTGTTTCAAATCATTAGCTATGCAAAGGCTGTTGCTTCGAGCAAAGGAATGGTACTCCAGTAGAGGCATGTCACCACTGTTGAGGAACCTATAGAAAGACAAATAGAAGATAGGACAGAAAAGACCCATATTGATTCAGGAGCAAACACAATAAGATGTAAAACATAATTGTAGAATGGATTTATTTCGATGGAGACACAATTAAAGCACCAATTTGTATCATGATCAGGCAAACACCATATGGTACATGTATATAGCTGGACAGCAAACTAAACATTCAGTCTTTAGTAAAGTATGTAATAATTCAACTTCAATGATTGGCCAAAACAAGTTAGAGATCCATAACATTGATCATAATCTTGACAATCAAAATTGTCTAGAAAAATCAAAAATTATATATTTTCGAGATCTCTGACTTATATAGTAAATGGGTGCAAAAATGGTTAGCTGCGATGCAAAAGATGGTATCAAGTTGTGCCTGGAGGGTGGCAGACAAAACCTGGGACGAACTAACAAGGTCATTATTTATTCTTCATTATTTGTAAACCAATCTTTATTGCAACATATCCAGAATTAGTGCCTCCCTTTGATATAACTCAATTCCCTAGCATGGAAGAAACTCATGGTAGAGACAACCCTTTTGTATCTGGACCAAATAAAGACCAAAGAGAGTACATATCCCCTTTGTCGATGAACCATAGAAGCGTCAAGAGAAAGGTTATAGAAGAGACATATGACCTTGTTGAAATGTTAGAGGATTTATGCTAAACTGATATTATAGACATGTTCCGACCAAATGAAAAGGAAGAAAGAAGTATATTAAACAGAGTCTTAGAATGTGTTGTTATTTCTTACAATCTTGGCTTGTGGGTATGGGTAATGGTTGGGTTTCATGTACGCGATCTCATATACATGTATTCTGCTATATTTTATACTACATAATACCAATTCCTCATGTGGGTATGGGTAATTGGTTATGTCCTGCATTGATATGATAGCAGGCTATGATCCTATATTCTTCAGCCAAAATCCAATCAGATGGTTAGGCCACAGCTTATATGGATCCCAAACCTAGTCCACGAATCTCAAATCGTATAACAATTTGCAGTGCAAGTTGGATGCCAATGTGGCAAGTTCCCGAAGAATGTCAACAAGCTGATATATGGTTATGGCTTGTAAAATTTTGATCCAATATGAGCTCCACCTGACCCAATATAGGTTGAAACTTGAAATCCTAGATCCCAAATTTATGCAGGTTAGGTATGGGTCATACCGTGTATAATGTTTAAGCTAACATAATGCTAAATACAACCTCACAATCATGATTATTTGATGTCCAATATATAGACATATTCAAGTTAATTTATGTTAAAATAATTCAACATAATAATGTAGTATGGTGGATCACGAAACTTTGCAACTTCTGTTCCACAAGCCATGGTTCTTTGTGGCTAGAACACAGTAATCTTCACATAGAGGAAGAAAGCAGTGCAAGTTTTTTTATTTTTTATTTTTTATTTTTTTTTATTATTTTGGCCCCTTCTTTAAGTTGGTTGTTATTGTTTCTCTCTATCTGCCTGCCAACTACCACTATCAAGCTTGTTTAGTTGCGTGGTGCTTGTTTAGGTTCACTTCAAAGCTCTCTTATTCGATAGGAGGACCACGAGATGATAAGCCACCGATTTGCTCAGGACTTGGTAGTACCAAGAAGAGCCCCATGCACATACTCCTAAATATAACAGATCTATTCAAAATAGAATCATCCATTTGGTTTCTAAATTAACATCATGGAGTAAGCTTACATGATTTATTTGATCCCACGCTCACGTCAAGTTGGAGGAAAATAAACTGCTTCTATTATAATATTATAACAACAAAAGTAAGTAATCATTTCCTTGTACGAGGATAGTGATATATTGTTTTTCTTTTTGAGGTTCTTGAGCATAGCACCCTGTATGGATGGTACTATATGTAAAACTTTAGAATAGCAATGTTCATATGTGACATCTCTTTGCAAGCAAACTAAACTAAGCCTACAGGGCTAGATTCAGCAACATTTGTCACTAGGATAAGACCACTTGGAGAATAAATCTTAACAAGCTTGCTTTAACTTCATGTTTTGGCATCTCTTCATACCCGGGACAAACAAAACTGCGTACCAAATTATACAAGCTCAAAGGAGAAAGGAGCAAAAGTCATCACTTAGAAACGGAAAATGCTTCGGGGTTCATTGGATTCACAACTGCTGATTTAATAACTCCACAATCAACAAACTTGCTTTTAAGAATGGCCACAGGTTGAGTATCCACAAATTTTGCCCTATTTGTACCGAACCTGTGAGGATCCATGTGGGCGTGTATTTAGTCCCATATCGGTTATTCGCTAGGTAGATTTTGGGTATTTATACAGGATCAAGGAACTCAAATAATACCTTTCGGCTAGCCATTTTGGGTGAGGTCTTAAGTTGTTACAAATGGTATTAGAGCGGACCCGGCCCATAACCCATGTGAACTAGGGGACACTGCCCCATGGATCCATTGGGGCTGATCACGGGCCAATCATGGTGTTTGTGATTAGATTTGAATAAATTTGAACCCTTAGCCTGACGATGACGTCAGGGCTTGAACGGGGGGAGTATGTGAGGATCTGTGCGGGTATGCGTTTAGTCCCACATCGATTATTTGCTGGGTAGATCTTGGGTACTTATACAGGATCAAGTAACCCAAATAATACCTTCCAACTAGCTATTTTGGGTGAGGTCCTAGGTTGTTACAGAACCCATTTAAAAATATTCCACCATCCGAACCGTTCCAAAGCCAATTAAAAATTTGCCCAAAAATTTTGAACTTGTCCCATCAAAAAACGGTAATTCCATTGGGAATCCGAACCCGCTCGATTAATCTTTATTCGAGTCAAGTTATTCAGGTTGGATCGGGCACCCCAAAAAAATAAAAATAAAAGAGGGGTAGGGGGATAATATCAACTAAAACTGAGTATAAATAATTTGGCAAACAATCTAAATAAAATGATTTTTATAGCTTATAGTTAAAGATAGAATTTAGATGTCTTTGAGGTTTGGGGTTCAAGTCCCCTCACAATATATATTTTTATAAAATTTTATAAAATTTTTATATGTATGTGTATGTATGTATGTATGTATGTATGTATAATATATGTTGGGTTAGGCCAGCAAGAAGATTGGGACTAAGGAGACAAACAATGAAATTAAAGAAAGCATAGTCTGACATAACTGAATGGAACACCAACCAATGAGTGAGTAGGAGCTTTTCAACAAGTATTGCTTATACTCCTAGATCTTCACCGCGGCACCTCCACCACTATAGTGTAAGCTGGGAGCAACTCCAAAAATTCCGGGTGATATCCAATCCCTTCGCCTCTCGGAAGCGAGAAAGAGAGCAGCAAGCGTGGGCTTCAATAGTGCATTTTGAGGCGCTAACGCTTATATATATATATATATATATAACTCAATTTAGAAAAGAAACAGCGAGTTTCATTTCTGTTATAACTTGTTGCAGTAGCTGATCTACAGTAATCTAGTTCCATTCAAATCGAAGTTATTTAGATCAGACTTAGGTTACAACTGCAATTGCAGTTGCTGTTTAGATATTTTGGTGCTTGTCCAGGAGAGAAACAAAGAGCTCGCTTGTTGTGCTATAGAGGATGTGCTGACCTATTTGTTGTTGAGAATTCTTTGATTGCACTCAAGCCAATGGCACCAGAATTCTTTGATTGAACCCTGGGTCTTCATAAAAGTGGACGATTGTTGCGGAGTTCTCGCAGGAGATCCTATGATGCTCCCTGCATTTAGGAGGAGTGGAGTCTGTGTGGAAAGGAAATCTTATGTCAATAGGAGAACTACCGCATGGTGGATTCGGTGGGCATGGACAAGAAAACCAGCATGGATGGCTGATGTAAATCGTGAACATTTTTTCTTACTTGGGTGGCAGATTTAAAAAGACAAGGCGAGCATCGTAGAAATTTCGGCTCTTCTTTTGAAAAATTCTTCATGTTTGATAAGGAAAGATCAACGGAAACCCTGCAGGTTTCTGGTCAACAGAAGACTTGGAAAATAACAAAATCTTTCACGGCAATTGAGAAGATTTTTCCTTTTGAGAAGAGGTGATTTGTTGGTTTAGGCGTACTCCTTTTGACTGGAGTGCTATCTGTTAAGATTTTTCGTTCTAACTGCTATCTAACTGAAGATTTGTATTTTTGTTGGCATTGTTGCAGTCCATTTAATCTAAGATATAGCCTGATTCTAATGGAAAAATTCTCGTTTCTATGCGAGAGCATTGTTGGCTTTTCCCTTTCTGCTTACAAATCGAGGTTTCGAGGGTTTGAGTCTTGGAGTAGTGGCATCTCTCAAAAGTCCACCCCAAATATGGGTAAAAATTCCTTTAAGGTGAAAATCCCTCATAGTCTAATTAAAAATAAAAGCTCTTATCTTGGATGTAGTTTATTTTTTTTTATTAATTTTTTTTTAAGAAGTAAGATGGTGAAATCCCATCCAAAATCAAAATAGGCTCTAACTGGTTTTTAAAAAATATTAAATATAAATAATTAAATATTATAATAATCTACAATACATCTATTATCCTATTCAGTTCACATATCAATAGAAATTGTCAACCGGCAAGGCAGAGGAGTGTCTGCTTCCACATGCACTTTCCCCTTTCCTCGAACCTTCTCGCCATGAATCTCCTTCCTCTGAGCGTAATCCTTCAATTCTTCGTCCGACTCTGGAACGACTATGGGCAGCCCATTCTAGATGCTGCTGATGTTGCAGGGAAGGTGATAGCTCTCGCGGAAGCTATAATCCCGCACATCAGAGATCTCAGTGGAGAAAATGTGACAGCTCTAACCGAGGCCATGGATAAATTGAAAGCTACGAGGGCTGGCATCCTGGAAGATATCAACATCGCCGAGAGAGAAAGGAGCAAGCGCACTCCGGAAGTCGACGACTGGCTCAAGAGGGTGGAAGCGGAAGCAGGTGAAGCGGCCAAAATGGAAGAAGCCTGCCGGAAGAGGAAGAGGGTGTTGGGAGTCCCCCTCAACTGGCTCTGTAGCTATAAAGACGGCGAGAGAGCTACGAAGAAGGCTAAGGTGGTGGAGGAGCTGCAAACTGAAGCACGTTCTATCGTCGTCGCGAGGAGGTTGCCGCCGGCGTCGGTCCAGGAGATGCCTCCAATTCCCGGGTTGGTAGCAATTGAGTCAACTGTGAACAAAGTCCTGCTCCACCTCGATGATGATAGCGTGGGAATCATCGCGATTAGGGGCATGGGAGGGGTCGGAAAAACCACTCTCCTGAGCCGCGTCAACAACAGTTTCCTCCTCGGCAGCGACAGGAGCTCGGCGTTCGGCCATGTGATATGGACGGTGGCTTCCAAGGAGTGTACTCTGGAGAAGCTTCAGAAGGGAATAGCCCAGAAATTGGGACTGAATCTGGAGGCCCACGGACAGCCAGCGAACACGGTCCTCTTCGAGTACCTCAAGAGCAAGAACTTCCTGCTGCTGCTGGATGACCTGTGGAGAGGCTTCGAGCTGGAGGATGTGGGGATCCCGCGTCCCGGCACCGGAGGGAATCAATATAAGCGCAAAGTCATACTCACCACCAGATTGCAGGACGTGTGCAGCAAAATGAGCGCCGACGTCCAGATTGAGATGAACTGCTTGGGGCAGCCAGAGGCGCTGGATCTGTTCAAATTTCATGTCGGTGATCAGACCCTCGGCTCTCACCCTGACATACCTGATCTTGCAGGAGAGGTTGCGAAGGAGTGCAGAGGCTTGCCGCTTGCCCTCAAGACCATAGGAAGGGCCATGCGCGACCGGAGGGAACCAGTATACTGGAGGCACGTAATCGAGTTGCTGAAGGACTCTAAGCATGCTGAGATCCAGGAAATGGAGATCCTACTAGAGGAGGGTGAAGAAAGAGATTTGTTTCGCGTGTTAAAGCTCAGCTATGATAGCTTGCGCGATGACCGGACGAGGCAATGCTTCTTGTCCTGTTGCTTGTGGCCCGAAGACTATTTAATTAGGAAAGATGAACTTATAGACTGCTGGATGGGTCTAGGCTTAATTGATGTATCATATGGGAACTTGTGCTGGGGTCTCGAACACATTAGAATCCTGGAAGGAGTTTGCTTGCTGGAGCCTGGTGAATATGAAGGGACGGTGAGAATGCATGATGTTATTCGAGACTTAGCACTATGGATCGCTTCCGACTGCGGGCAGAAAAAGAATAAATTTGTTGGTTCAAGCTGGTGTTGGTCTGAAGAAAGCAATAGATGTGAAACAGAAATGGGTTGAAGCAGAAGCAACAGAAAGAATATCGCTAATGAATAATTATATAGCAGAATTGCCCCAATACCTTCCTGATCGCCCGAGTCTCAAAGTCTTGATGCTCCAGAGGAATTGGTCTCTCAAATGGATCCCACCTAACCTTTTCCAATGCATGCCTGCTCTAACTTACCTAGATCTATCCAATACCGAGTTGGAGGATTTACCGAAAGAGATTGGCAGACTAGTTCAGTTGCAGTATCTTAATTTATCCTCTACATATATCGAAGCATTGCCGAAGGAGCTGGCATGTCTTAAAGAGATGAAGTACTTGCTACTGAGCTTTGTACGTTCTTCTCCCTTGAGAATACCTCGTGGTGCGATATCAAATCTTTCTAAACTGCGGCTGCTTGATCTCTATGGAACCGAGTATGAAGTCTGGCAAGTTGAAGGTGGCAGAGGTCATGGTAATGAAGAGAATACAGCAAGTTTGGAAGAGCTGGAAGAACTGAACTCAAAGGTGATGTCGTCGACAACTCTTCAAATTACGGTAAATGCAGTGCCGGCCCTCAAAATGCTCTCCAGGTTTGACAACGTAGTTACCCGGCAACTCCACATAACGAGGATGAGCAGCTCGGCATCCATCCAGTTGACACCATCCATCGTCAAAGCCCAACTTGGAAGCCTCAAAATATTGAAGAGCCTGCAGAGCCTGACAATCGAAAACAATGAGTCCTTGGTGGAGCTGGAGGTGGATGGCGAGGATCGGGATCATGACATGGATTGGCGACTTCCAGATCTTGCCTATCTCGAACTCCTGAACCTCAAAAAATTAAAGGTGGTAAATTGGACGAGCGTATCGATCTCAAATTTCCTTCCGCAGCTGCAGTCTGTGACGATTTTAGAGTGCCTTGAGTTAGAGAATGCTAATTGGGTTCTGCTGCTCCCACGACTTGAGAATTTAAACATAGAAATCTGCTGGAAAATGCAGCGAGTGATCGATGATTCAGTAGGTAACCATGTTGGCTATAACTCGGCACCTGCCTTTCGTTGTCTTAGGGAAATGAAACTTTCTCAATTAGGGAGCTTGACTAGCATATGTAACGACGCAATCAGTTTCCCTTCTCTGGAAATCATTGAAATTCATTATTGTCACAAGCTGAAGCAGCTGCCTGTCAAGATCATGGGGAGCACCTTACGGGAGATACGCGGTGCTAAAGCAGGGGCGGCCCAATGTATTTGGAGGCCTAAGGCGAACTTACTAAAGGAGGCCTTTTTTAGAAAAATAAAAAAATTTAATAAGTGTAAAATACTTTTAAAAATTTATTTAAAAATATGCGGAATGTCAGATGCCCGTTAAACCTACAAATACTTTTAACAACCAACAAAATCCAAGTTAAGAAACCATACAAATATCACTTATACAGCAGGTTCTCCGTCTTCCGAATCAATAATAATGCAACCATGCGTATGTGTTTGTGTGCTATATTTATACTCAAAGGGAAACATTTTGTAGTTTTTTCGCTGAATAATACTAGCTTGATTTGGATCGCTTGTTATTGAAGATGTAAAGCTGGACACTATTAGTCTGATGAGAGTCTCTTCTCATTGTTAATGGATGCAGCATCTATATGTCTATGTTGTGCTCGTGTTTGAAGCAATGGCCACCTTTGTGGGTCAGATCTTTGTGCTCTCCCTCATTGCAATTTTTGGGGCAGCAACTACTGCAATGGTACATTTCAGTATTTTTAGTCTCTCTTTTGACATCTTGTAGTATCCCTGCAGCTGATTTTAGAAACATGATTCACATTTTAAGTCTTTCCTGTGTTCATGTTTTGTTAGGTAACTACAGCGAGGAAGGCAGTCACACTACTGCTATCTTATCTGATAATTCACAAAGTCATTGACGGGGCAGCACAGCACCGGGCTTTTACTGATCTCCATGGGGATCATCTTGAAACTTCTTCCAGAATACAAAGACCCTATAATCCTATTCCTCGTAAATTCAAACAGCAGCGGCAAGGATCTCGAGAACAAGAAGAAGAAAAGAGGCCCTTGGTTTGAAGTTGTATAGATATTTGCTTTGTGATCTTGTTCTCCGCTTCATTTTAGGAGTGTAATTTCCAGGGGTGGTTGTTTTATTGTTTATTGTTTTATTTTTTTTCCCTACTTTCTTCTATATGGAGAAATTCCGAAAGTTGCATGATTTTCATGGATAACAACCGGATGATCGGCCGTAAAAATGTTCTTTTTTCATTGAGAGGCCTGGTTGCCAAATTCAATCTCTTGAGTCTAATTTTGCTCCTCTAGAAAGATCAGTTATTTCAAGCATTACCCACCCTGTTAATGTTACGAGGGGAAACAACAAAAAAGCTGGATATGTGTAAAAAACAATTAAATAAACCCCAAGATCTCTATAATTTCCCTTCCCGCTACAAAACAAAATAGAGGAAGAGAACCATTAAGGTATTGAACCAATATACTGAATCAGAATAAATTAACAAAAATAAATAACCCATCAGGCGGAAGAGAACAGAACGCCCATAGCTAAAAAAAGAAAACAGAACACTCGAAAGAGTAAAGGCGGAAGCTCACCTCCGGTGTGGATGGAGCCCGGAGGGTTGGGCCGACTGCCAAGAAGGAGAAGAGACGCCGTCCGGCGACGCCGCCTCCCTGATTCGGTGATTCCCTCGTCACTCTCTTCGGCGAACGACTGCCGAGGACGGCGAACGGGCGATGGACCGTGGACGGAACTCGGAAGAACTAGGGAGTAAGGAGGAACTAGGAATTAGCAGATTAGGGAAGGAAGAACCGAAGAAGAGTAAGGAGGAACTAGGGATTAGCAGGAAGAACCGAAGAAGAGTAAGGAGGAACTAGGGATTAGCTGATTAGGGAAAAAAGAACGAAGAAGAATTTAGAATCGAAAGTTTTAAACTCTTCACCGAAGAAGAGTCTTCGGCCGAGCGAGCTGCCGAGGACGGCGGATGGAGTCTTGGAGAAGACAGGCTATCAGCTATGGATCGTAGGGGCGTAGGGCTCCATAGCCCCGTTGTCCGTTGCCCGTTGGCCACCAGGCCAAGCCTGGATGCTGGATGCCTGGCAGGCGGCAGCTAATCTATGAATCCTATGATGGGCAGCTGCAGGCTGGAGCAGCTCGTAGGCCTCCGACCGGCTCCGACGATGGCGATCCCAGACAGGAGCATGCAGAGTGGAGGCCTTCGTTTGGGCCGGGGCCTTAGGCGACCGCCTCGGTCGCCTAAGGCTTGGGCCGGCCCTGTGCTAAAGAATGGTGGCAAAACTTACAGTGGCAGGATGAGAACGTGAAAGCCTCCCTTCTCCCCTATTTCAGGAAATGGCCAAGTAACTAGGGTGAGAAAGGGGGTTTGCTCAGAATGCCTTCACGAAGATACGGAGCATTGAAGGACGGTTGGTTTGAGGGTAGATGGCTATTACCGAGTCTTCCTACCTTCTGCCAAGCATGCTGCCGCCTGTGCCCAAATATCCTTGTTCCGCCAGAGGGGAAGGAGGTAGACTGCTGGTCCACCTAATAATTTCTCGAGGAGACGATCACTCCTTCTCCCTAATGATTTATTTTATCTGGTTCAGGTTGACGCCAGGGATCGAGCACAAGTTTGGGGTGGACTAGTACAGGGCCAAGGTCTCTCTCTCTCTCTCTCTCTCTCTCTCTCTCTCTCTCTCTCTCTACAGCTGAACGGTATACAGTGAATGCTCATATATCGTCCATTCATAATGCAATTACTGCAAAACTCTGAATAGTAGGAGTATGCTTCATATTATCCATTTCAAATGCCTTACAGATCAACGATATATTAGAGGCGTCACAAACGGCTTCCACAATACCGGACTTGATCGATGCCAACATCCGAAATAATTGCGCGGCGTGTTCGGGCAGTCATTCACGCAATCTTCGTCGAGTGAAGCGTGCATTTGAGCTGATCAGAGTGATATTTGAGCTACTTTTAGGATCAAAGTAAGCATGCCACCCCTTGTTCATGATTGCAGGGTTATTCCTCTGGTACTTTAATTTTCGTAGATTATCGTAAGATGTTATACTGATTTTGCTTATGCCTAAGCTTGGTTCTAGATCTTCAGATAATTTTTGTTAGATTTAATTCAAGTAACAATAGAAGAATTTGGATCCAAAGATGATATTCGGTAAATGTTTCTTTGCTTTCTTCTCCTTTAAACTCCGAATGAATTACAAAATTGCAGAATATGACTTAATAATAGGGTTAAAAATTCATGCATGAATCCCTCAAACCTTCCCTTTGTATTTCCATATATGTTGAATTTTGCAGGGATGATACCTTCATGGTCCCCGCAGCGGCGGCTTATGTAACAACTCAAAACCTCATCCAAAATGGCTAGCTGGAAGGTATTATTTGGGTTCCTTGATCCTGTACAAGTACCCAAGATCTACCCAGCAAATAACCGATGTGGGACTAAACACATGCCCGCACGGGTCCTCACATACTCCCTTCGTTCAAGCCTTGACGTTCTCGTCAGGCTAAGGATTCAAGTCTATTCAAATCTAATCACAAACACCACGATTGGCCCGTGGTCAGCCCCAATGGATCCGTGCTGCAGTGTCCCCTAGTCCACATAGGTTATGGGTCGGGTCCGCTCTGATACCATTTGCAACAATCCAGAACTTCATCTAAAATGGCTAGCCGGAAGATATTATTTGGGTTTCTTGATCCTGTACAAGTACCCAAGATCTACCCAGTAAATAACCGATGTGGGACTAAACACATGCCCGCACTTCCTCACAGCTTATGCCATGGTCTTTGCTGCTTATCAAGAATGCAGCGTTGGAGGCAATGTATGACCTTTCCATAAGATCACAGCTCTTACCGATGGCAAATGAAGATGGTAGGTTCATGCACTTTGCACTTCATTATAATATCATGACTATCAATCACAGTCCTGGGATGAACTGGAGATGCAATTTTTTAGCACTAGAAAGTTTAGATTTTATACATGTGCTTTACAATGATGCACTAAGTGAATCAAGATTATGAAACGACGCATTGTTTAATGCTTGCAGGGGAGTCGGCTATATTGACGAGCAGTTCACCAGCAAAGGAGTTGTTGGCTTGGTTAGGTGTGGCAAACCGGTCTGACTCGATGTTTTAAAACTGGGTTATTTGTCCTCCTGTCCACATTGTTATCTTTCTCATGTTTTAAATAAAGCAGTAGTCTCATCTTTCATAGACGCAGAAGAGCAGAACTTGGATGTTTGTATGTATTGCAGATCGTTTAGTTACTCTTAATTTCTAAAGCGGCATCTACTCTATTGCTTCATTTGATGCTATGGTTAATTTTATTTGTCGATTATTTATTACTTTCTATCAGATCTTAAACTCAGCAAACAACATTTTTTTTTTGAGTGTTACAATAAACAACAATATTAAGCACTAACATAAATGAGTTTTGTTGCGAAATTAACTATTAGATTAGTGCACTATAATTGTCAATAAGAATAGATGAGTAATACGTAAAATAAGTGTTTGATATGGAAATCATGCAAAAATAATGTAAATATGAAAATAAAGTTGCTGGCCTGGGATCAATGTGTGTATTCGCTGTCCTAAAAATTCATCGTTTCAATGACTGGTGAACCCCTTATGATCATAAATTTCTCTTACACTTTGGAGGAATCTGGTCTAAACTCCAAGATTGCTGTCAAGTAATTAAAATCCCAGCTCTTTAATGGCCTCTGTGGCTCCTCCACTCCTGTCAGACTACAATTGCAGTATGCCCAGACAGAATGTGTGTATGTATGTGTAATGTATGTTGGGTTGGGCCAGCAAGAAGATTGGGACCAAGTAGACAGAATGAAATTAAAGAAAGTATAGTCTGACATAACGGAATGGAACACCAACCAATAAGTGAGTAGGAGCTTTTCAACAAGTATTGCTCATACTCCTAGATCTTCACGGCAGCACCTCCACCACTATAGTGTAAGCTGGGAGCAACTCCAAAAATTCCGAGTGATATCCAATCCCTTTGCCTCTCGAGAAAGGGAGCAGCAAGCAGAGGCATCGATAGTACATTTTGAGGCACTAACGTTTAATTGCTTTGGCTCGCCCTTTTTTTTTTTTTTCATTTTTGTCATTTTAATACACACACACACACACACACACACACACACACACACACACACATATATATATATATATATATATATATATATATATATATATATGTATGTATGTGTATAACTCAATTCAGAAAAGAATTAAACAGCGAGTTTCATTTCTGTTATAACTTGTTGCAGTAGCTGATCTACAGTAATCTAGTTCCATTCAAATCGAAATTATTTAGATCAGACTTAGGTTACAACTGCAATTGCAGTTGCTGTTTAGATTTTTTGGTGCTTGTACAGGAGAGAAACAAAGAGCTCGTTTGTTGTGCTATAGAGGATGTGCTGGCCTATTTGTTGTTGAGAATTCTTTGATTGCACTCAAATGAATGGCAGTAGCATATTATTCTTAGAAGAGAATCACAGTCTTCTCTCAATTTTCTGTTAATGTTTTCTTCATGTCATATTATCCGTAAAAATATGTTGCAGATTTGAGCAAGAGGTGATTGGTTGTTTCAAATTTATAAAGAAAAATGCAATCTGGTATCTGCAAGTAATTGCCGAACCCTGGGTCGTCAATTATAATTGACTGATCAGTGTAGTCGATTTGTTCCACGATAAACGGGCGCCCATGCCCATAAAAGTGGACGATTATTGTGGAGTTCTCGCAGGAGATCCTATGATGCTTCCTGCATTTAGGAGGAGCGGAGTCTGTGTAGAAAGGAAATCCTATTTCGATAGGAGAAATACCGCATGGTGGATTCGGTGGGCATGGACAAGGACTGGGGAAACCGAAGAAGATGAAGAAGGGGACGATAAGGCAGGAAAAGAAAGACCCATAAGAAATTAACGCTAGCCTTGCACCACACCGCACCGGCAACCCCCACCCCAGTTTAAGCTCTATACCCACAATGACTTGAAGCAAAAACAGTTTATATTCCAATATTCTCCTCGCAAGACCAGTTGTCGACTTGGACCGGTAAGATCCGAAAACAGAGAACTTCTGCTCTCATACCATGTTGAAATCATTACTTGTCTTAAAAGCTTAAGTTGATAGGATGAGGTAGATTTATTTTTATATTTTATATTTTTTTACAAACAATACCGGATAAAAATATGTTGGGAGGGGGATGGGGTCGCGCCAACTGAGCATCCAAACTCTATAAAACATCAGCCTGCATGCCTTTCAAAGCACTCGGTGGATTTGCACGAAGGAAGGTGAACCCTTCTTTCTCGCGAAAGATATGGCCCGACCTGCTGGAAGCCTGGAAGGGTAGGACGCTTCCATAAAGTCGGAGAAAAGCAGCATGGAAGACTGATGTAAATCGTGAACATTTTTTCTTACTTGGGTGTCGGATTTAAAAAGAAAAGGCGAGCATCCTGGAAATTTCGGCTCTGTTTTTGAAGAAGTCTTCAAGTTTTATAAGGAAAGATAAACGGAAACCCCGCAGGTTTTAAGAGTATTCCTTCTAACTGCTACCTAACTGAAGATATATATTTTTGTTGGCATTGTTGCAGTCCATTTTGGTGTGTGTGTGTGTGTGTGTTTGGGGGGGGGGGGGGGGGGGGGGGATGGACCGTCCTGCTCAGGACAAAGGGTCATCCCACTCCGGCCGGACATACTTCAGCACCGATCAGGACAGACCTCGATCCTGCTAGAAGTCAGTCCAATCACGGACTTTGCCGAAGGCTCAGCCGACCTCAGCCGGATCTCTCCGCTACTACGACCTGCGGCAACCCCTTTCTGATGCTTAAAATGACGTTCCGGACCCGAGCTCGGAGCGTCCTGCTGCGTCAACTGCGAGCCAAGGAGCTTTTTCGACCGCAGGACTATACGACGACGCGCCCCGACCAAGCCCGGGGCGTCCTTATATTCGCCAACACGCCCCGGCCAAGTTCGGGGCGCCTTTATATTCGCCGACACGCCCTGAATTGAGCTCGGGGTGCCTTTATATTCGCCGACATGCCCCGACCCGAGCTCGTGGCGCCCTTATACTCGACAACGCGCCCCGGCCGAGCTCGAGGCGCCCTTATACTCGACGACGCGCCCCGGCCAAGTTCGGGGCGCCCTATACAACAACATGCCCCAACCCTCGAGTTCGGAGCATCCTATAGAGCAGACCTCAGAATTGGAGAGGCTAAGCCAACCTCACTAAACATATGTCGCGGCTTCTGAGCGAGCCTGACCTCAACGCCCACTAGGCTGACCTCGCCGAGTATATGATGCGACCTCTCATCGAGCTCGACCTCGCCCACGGCCGCATCCACGTGCGCGCCCATGCCCGCATACGTGGGGTCGTACATTACAACTTCATCGCGCAATACTTTGCTTGCTGGCCAACGACAACCAAGGACGACGCAATGCTGCCCCAGCCATATCCTGCCACATCTACCAATGCCTTACTGATCACAAGAACGGCCTATGCCGTGCACCTCAAGCAAGCTCTAGTTGCGCACCATCTGGCTAAAAGCCATCTCCTTCCATGATGGGAACGGGTCATACCTCCGCCATCTGGGCAGCTCTACGGAGAATATAAATAGCCTCATCAGGTAACGCCAAAAGGACCTTTTGGACCAAAGATCTTCTTAGCTAATACGTCTAAACACACGCTCGCACAGGTCCTCACACTCGAAGAATCTCAACAACTCAAACTTGGTTATGGCTAGTAAAATTTTGATCCAATATGAGCTCTAGTTGACCCAATATAGGTTGGAACGCTAGATCCCAAATTTATGGCTAACGGATAAGAACATCTGTTTGAGTAGTGCTACATACAACCTCACAATCATGATTACTTGAAGTCTAAAATATAGACATGTTCAAGTGAATTTATGGTAAGATAATTCAAAACTATCATGTATTATGGTGGAGCAAGAAACTGCTCTGAGGACAAAGGGTCATCCCACTCCGGTCGGACATACTTCAGCACCGATCAGGCTAGACCTCGATCCTGCTAGAAGCCAGTCCAATCACGGCCTTTGCCGAAGGCTCAGCCGACCTCAGCCGGATCTCTCCGCTACTACGACCTGCAGCAACCCCTTTCTGATGCTTAAAATGACGTTCCGGAATCGAGCTCGGAGCGCCCTGCTGCGTCGACTGCGAGCCAAGGAGCTTTTTCGACCGCAGGACTATACGACGACGCGCCCCAACCAAGCTCGGGGCGTCCTTATATTCGCCAACACGCCCCGGCCAAGTTCGGGGCGCCTTTATATTCACCGACACGCCCCGAATTGAGCTCGGGGTGCCTTTATATTCGCCGACATGCCCCGACCCGAGCTCGTGGCGCCCTTATACTCGACAACGCGCCCCGGCCGAGCTCGAGGTGCTCTTGATATTCGACGACGCGCCCCGGCCAAGTTCGGGGCGCCCTATACAACAACATGCCCCAACCCTCGAGTTCGGAGCATCCTATAGAGCAGACCTTAGAATCGGAGAGGCTAAGCCAACCTCACTAAACATATGTCGCGGCTTCCGAGCGAGCCTGACCTCAACGCCCACTAGGCTGACCTCGCCGAGTATATGATGCGACCTCTCATCGAGCTCGACCTCGCCCACGGCCGCATCCACGTGCGCGCCCACGGCCGCATCCACGTGCGCGCCCACGCCCGCATACGTGGTCGTACATTACAACTTCATCGCGCAATACTTTGCTTGCTGGCCAACGACAGCCAAGGACGATGCCATGTTGCCCCAGCCATATCCTGCCACATCTACCAATACCTTACTGATCACAAGAACGGCCTATGCCGTGCACCTCAAGCAAGCTCTAGTTGCGCACCATCTGGCTAAAAGTCATCTCCTTCCATGATGAGGACGGGCCATACTTCTGCCATCTGGACAGCTCTACGGAGAATATAAATAGCCTTATCAGGTAACGCCAAAAGGACCTTTTGGACCAAAGATCTTCTTAGCTAATACGTCTAAACACACGCTCGCACAGGTCCTCACACTCGAAGAATCTCAACAACTCAAACTTGGTTATGGCTAGTAAAATTTTGATCCAATATGAGCTCTAGTTGACCCAATATAGGTTGGAACGCTAGATCCCAAATTTATGGCTAACGGATAAGAACATCTGTTTGAGTAGTGCTACATACAACCTCACAATCATGATTACTTGAAGTCTAAAATATAGACATGTTCAAGTTAATTTATGGTAAGATAATTCAAAACTATCATGTATTATGGTGGAGCAAGAAACTTTTGCAACATCTTTTCCCCGTAACATGGTTTCTTTGTAGCTAGCACGCGGTAATCTTCAAAAAGAGAAAAAAATAGTACAAGTTTTTTTTTTTTTGGCCCCTTCTTTTGGGTGGTTATTATTGCTTAGTACAATTGTTTTTGGCCCCTTCCTTAGATACTCCTGAAAAATCTCTATTCAAAATAGAATCATCTATTTTATTTCTAAATTTACATCATGGGCTAAGCTTACATGATTTATTAGATCCCGCGCTCACTTCAAGTTGTAGAAATTTAAACTATATCCATTATAATATTGTAACAACTAGAACAAATAGTCATTTCGTTATACGAGGATATATAGTGACAGATTTTTTTTTTTTTTGGTTTTTGTTTTTTGAGGTTCTTGAGTGTAGCATCTTATAAGTATATATATATATATATATATATATAAACCCTTATAATATCAATGTTCATATGTGACATCTCTTTGCACACAGAGCTCGATTCAACAACATTTGTCACTAGGATATGACCTCTTGTATAATGAATCCTAACAAGCTTGTTTTAACTTCATGTTTTGGCCTCTCTTGAATCCTTGATATCCAAGACAAACAAAACTCTGTTCCAAGTTATACCAGCTCAAAAGAGAAAGTTGCAAAAGTCATCAATTAGAAATGGAAAATGCTTCTAGGTTCATTGGACTCACAAATGCTGATTTAAGAACTCCACAATCGGCCAACTTTCTGTATTCGGCAACAAATCATGTATGTTGTACCAAACTCTTCTTACCATATGGCAAGAGAATTGTTTGTATGCACATAATGAGAAACTTGTAGCCTTACTCAAAATTGCGAGGATAACATCACGTTTTTAGTTATCTCAAAAAAAAAATTTCGTGCTTTTATTATCTTGTTTTTCTTGGTTGTTTATTCAAAGAAGTTATTATAAACATGGTCAGAAGACTGGAATTGCTTAAAGTAGGTATGTAAATGGCATACTCTCAAAGGGACTAATTTAAATTAATTTTAATAATTTTGTTGACCTCGACTAAATTCTTTAGCATGCATGTGGTCACCAGTCCAATCCCACAAAGCCCAATTTGGGCTTTTTGGGAAAGAAATTCTATTTAAGCAAGAAGAGTTGCTTCCATACTTCCGATGCGAGACAAAAAGAAAAAAATTTCAGAGCCTTTGAAATTCTTAACGGGATAAGATTAGTTTTTTTTATTTTTTAAAATTTAAATCATTTTATAAATTAAAAACTCTAACATTTCGGGCATGATACACTCACTCTTTTCATATACATTGGTTGTGAGACTTGGTGTTCATCCTAGGACTTAGATGAGTCCTCTTAGCTAGTTTCAAAATTCAACCATTTTTCAATACGTGAAACAGGCTACATGCAGTCGAGATCATCTGTTATATGTTTTCCATTTCGAATTGTAGATAGCTGTCCTTGCGACACGTCTGGTCATTGACATATATGTCATTTACCTTTCTACAAAAAAGACTACCAGATGAGTGTAAGCTGTTGAAGCTTAAGTCAGGACAGCTGGATGAGATTCATGGGGGCAAGGAATATGATGCTGCTATCTTGATCACTACGCCTCACTTCTCCATGCGAACAATCAAACATGTATTTGTAATCAGAGGATTCCATGAACAAAGTCTAAGGTGAGGGCAGGAACGCTCAAAATGTTTCGGGCTTAAATGGGTTAAGTAGGTTGTCCGGCCCGTGAACTGATCTAAGATGAGAGCAGTAATTGCATCGAAGTCTTTTGTACCAATTTTAGAAGATTTATCATCTTTACTAATTGGCACCCTCAAGTTAAACTCCATGATAATGGGGTCCACAACATTTATCTAATGCTCTCCAGCTTTTGAAAACTGTGTGTATCCCACTTCATCAACAATTTAACACTAGTTCAAACTTTTTTACTTCCTGGTGAGAACAGGCCACCCGATTTTGCATGGAAAGAGAGGAGAGGGGCCGCCCGTATCTATAGCCATCTCATTGTCATTAAAAGCAACTTGACATTCCACCACCTCACGAATAGGTGGTGAGAACAGGGAAGGCCATCCGATTTTGCATGAGAAGGGAGGGGAGGGCCGCCCGTATCTATTGCCGTCCCATTATCATTAAGTCCAATATGACATTCCAACCCAAAAAGTCTTTTTACGTCGTGGTGAGAACAGAAAAAACCACCCGATTTCGCGTGGGAAGGAGGGAGAGGGGCTGCCTGCACCTATAGCTATCCCATCGTCATTAAAAGCGATATGACATTCTACCACTAGGGCTGTCAACGGGCCGAGTTGCTCAGGCTCGGCTCGGTAAAAGCCCGGCTCGAGCTCGGCTCGTTAGTCAAACGAGCCCGAGCCCGAGCCCAAAATGAGGCCCGTTTAAATCTGAGCCCGAGCCCGAGCAGCTCGCGAGCCCAAAAGAGAGTTCCAAAATCGAATTGGATTGGTTTGGGTTCGGACTTAGCCCGTTAACCCAAACCCAATCCGTTTATCCTTCCCTCCCACCTCCTCTTTTTTTTTTCTTTTTTTCTTCTCCTTTCTTCTGGGTTTCTCCAGAAGCGTCCGGTGTCCCTCCCCTCCCCTCTTCCGGGTGTCCTTCCCCTCCCCTCTTCCGGGTGTCCCTCCCCTCTCGCCTTCCTCCTCCGCCGCCGATGCCTCGCTGCCTCCCTCCGCCGCCGATGCCGAGCTCGGTTCCGGAGGTTTCGATCGGAGACTGGATAGGGTTGTCCCTCCCCCTCTTTCTTCTCCGTTTCTCCCCTCTCTCTTTTCCCGTCTTTGCCGACTCCTCCACCGGCGACGGCGGCGAGACTGCAACAGAGGAGGGGAGTCCCTCGCACGGGAGGGTCGGGCTACGGCCGGCAATGCCCGCGGCCGAGCCCGCGGCGTCCTCGGCCGTGCCTGCGGCTGAAGCCCATGCCGGCGGTGCTCGCGGTCGAAGCCGGCAGCCGCCGCACACGACAAGGTGAGTCATTCTTCTCTCTTTTTTTTTATTTCTTTCTTTTTATCCTTCTTTCTTCTCTTCTTCTTCTTCTCTTTCTTTCCTTCCTTCATTCTTCTCCAACGAACCGCCGGAACTGAGCTCGGCTGGCGGCTGCTCGTTCTTCTCTCCGACGGTCGACGGAGACAGGGACGGGAATGGGGATAGGGCGGGCTCGGGCTCGTGCTCGGGCTCGCCGCTCAGGCTCGGGCAAACGAGCTTCACGAGCCTGAGCCCGAGCTATGCCGCCTGAGCCCGAGCCCGAGCCCGAGCCCAATACTGGGCTCGGTACCGAGCCCGAGCCCGAGCCTGAGCCGGAAAGTTGGTGAAACGAGCCGAGCCGAGCCTGCGGAGGCTCGGGCTCGGCTCGTTAACAGCCCTATCCACCACCTCATGAATAGGTTGTGAGGGCAAAGAAGGCCATCCGATCATATGTAGGAGATATTCCTCCCACCTTTTACTCTTTGCTTTCCTTTGATTTGGCTGGATGTACTCAAGTTAGAGTTATATGAAATGCCGTTTCTACAAAAAAAAAAGAAAAAAGAAAAAAAGAGAAGGCCATCCGATTTCGCATAAGAAGGGAGAAAAGAGGCCGCCCGTATATATAGCCATCCCATCATATTTAAGGACGATATGACATTCCGCCAGTTGCATCTAGGGAGGCATGATCTAGGGCTTGGGTAAATACTGTTGTACCTCTTTCTATCTCTTTTTGCCGCTTTTCTTTCTGTTGCCTTTTTTTTTAAATAAAAAATATTTTTAGCTTGATTTTTATTGGTAGATTGTAGGCCTGCGAGGTACGGATCTAAACAAATAATTCAGATTCGGATCAGATCGAATCAGGTCGTTAGATAAACGATCCAAAAAAATGGATCAGATCGTTTACAGATCGGGTTGAGATTCGGTATACCCAGAAGGGATTGGGTTTACTGAATCTTAGCCCGATCCAGACCTGATCTAATCCATTTTTTTAATCAATTTTGAATTGTTTATCCAATAATCCGATCCGATCTGAATTATCTGTTTAGGCCCGCAGCCCTCCACCGATAAAAATCAAGTTATAAAATTATTTTTTATTAAAAAAAAAAGGCAAATGCAGCAAAAGAGGCGGGGGAGTGGTATGGTAATACTGACTTTAAGCTCTAGATCACGCCTCCCCACTCCGCAGGGCAACAACCGATCGTCATATGACAGGTGGCGGTATGTCATCTCACCCTTAATGATGAGGTGGCTAGCCCCTCTCCCCCTCTTTCCAATGCGAAATCGGATGGCCTTCCCTCTTCTCGAGGTAAAATAATAATAATAATAATGACTTAGTGACTTAGTGTCATGTCGCTTTTAATAATGATGGAACGGCTATTGATATGGGCAGCCCCTCTCCACCGCTTTTCATGCGAAATCAGGTAGCCTTCCTGTTCTCGAAGCAAAAAAAAAAAAAAAGAGATAATAGCTTAGCGTTATGTCGCCCTTCATAATGATGGGACAGTTATAGATGGGTGGCCCCTTTCTCCCTTCCCATGCAAAATCGGATGGCCTTCCCTGTTCTCACCCCAAAGTAAAAAAAAAAAAGAAATGGAAGGAGCCGCAGCGGCGGCGGCGGCTGCTGTTTCGATTCCGGAAGGACGGAGGATTCGCAAAGATGGAGAACTTGTGAATCTTATCCGAGAGGCAGCAACTTTATGTCTCGCCTTCATTCATAAATTAAAACAGTAAATTCGGATTCGATCCGGCCCACACTCAAATTTTAGAGATAGAGTTTTGGTTATACATAGATCCAACAATGATCCGTTGGATCAAAAATTATAATTATGGACCTGATCCGATCCTGTTGAAGATCGGATCGAGCCTGGATCCAAATAAGAAACCGGATCGAATCATGGTCACTCAAAATCTGTCTCAACCAATTTGTACCTTTTCTTGCAACTAGAGCCGGCCCGAACGTTAAGACGATCGAGACGGTCGCCTAAGGCCTCGGACCAATGACTATGAAAGCAAAGGCCCATATAAAATATGAAAGAGCTGGCTACGAGTCTTCCCCCTTGATGGAAGGGACGTGGAGAGAGTTTCTTGGCCTGCAGAGGGGCAATTTGGAAAGTTGGGGACACTAGTTTTGTTTTGGGTGGAGAAAGAGAGAAGGAATTTGGTTGGCTTGATACACGTCTGAAGCCACTCGTATCTTTCATCCTTTCTCTTTTTGGTTTTGGTCATGGTTTTCCTTTTCTCACATTACTCCTGATCCAGCTGGGCCATCAGGAAGAAAGCCTAGAAAGATAGGGGGATTGGAGATCGACTTCTTGGAGGGTGAAGATTCTCTTAATTTTCTCCTCTCGATTTCTTCTCCCCCTCTTGGTTGGTAGAGAGAGAAAAGGAGGGAGATTGGAGATTGAATGGCCGCTGTGCCGTGATGTTGCAGTTGCCACTTGGGTACTCGCTTGAAGGGGAGATGGTGCGATGGGACTTTTATTAATTAGATGGAGTGAATTTCACACAATGCCCCTAAGGTTCCTTTCTGGACAAATTTTTTTGTTTACTTTGACCATGAAGTGCCGTAGGATAATCTTTTCATTTTCTGCTTAAATAGTGCTGTCAAGCATTATCTCAATTATTTAATTAATTTTATGAATTTTTTTTAGCATAATTATTTTTTCATACCTTCATTTAAAAATTATGTTAAATTAGAAAGATTTTTTTTGCCAACATTTATTGTATTTATGTATTTTTATTGAAATAATGTACTTAATAGCTATCTATTTTCATAATTTTTTTAAAATATTTTATATTTATTAAAAAAATTTATTATTAAAAAAAAATCTCACTCGATGAATCCGTCTTAGGCCTCCTTCAAATATACTGGGCCGCTGCAAGCGTATATTCTTTTAGACTAAAAAAATAAAAAAATAAAAAAAAATAAAGGGGAAGCGCCTGCTTCCATGTCCACTTTTCCCTTTCCTCAAACCTTCTCGCCATGAATCTCGTTCCTCTAAGCGTAATCCTTCAATTCTTTGCCCCATACTGGAACTCTTTAGGGCTGCCCATTCTCGAAGCCGCTGATGTTGCTGGGAAGCTGATACCTCTCGTGGAAGCTATTATCCCGCACATCAGATATCTCAGCACGAGTGGAGAAAAGGTGAAAGCTCTAACCGACGCCATGGATAAATTGAAACCTACAAGGGCTGGCATCGTCGAAGATATCAAAATCGCCGAGAGAGAAGGGAGCAAGCGCACTCCGGAAGCCAAATACTGGCTCAAGAGGGTGAAAGCGGAAGTAGGTGAAGCGACCAAAATGGAAGAAGCCTGCCGGAAGAGGAAGAGGGTGTTGGGAGTCCCCCTCAACTGGGTCTCGAGCTACAAAGACGGCGAGAGAGCCACCAAGAAGGCTAAGGTGGTGGAGGAGCTGCAAACTGAAGCACGTTCTATCGTCGTCACGAGGAGGTTGCCACCGCCGTCGGTCCAGGAGATGCCTCCAATTCCCTGGTTGGTAGCAATTGAGTCAACTGTGAACAAAGTCCTGCTCCACCTTGATGATGATTGCGTGGGTATCATCGCGATTTGGGGCATGGGAGGGGTCGGCAAAACCACTCTCCTGAGCCGCGTCAACAACAGTTTCCTCCCTGGCAGCGATAGGAGCTCGGAGTTCGACCATGTGATATGGATGGTGGCTTCCAAAGAGCGTACTCTGGAGAAGCTTCAGAAGGGAATAGCCAAGAAATTGGGACTGGATCTGGAGGCCCCCGGACTGGTCCTCTTCGAGTACCTCAAGAGCAAGAACTTCCTGCTGCTGCTGGATGACCTGTGGAGAGGCTTCGAGCTGGAGGATGTGGGGATCCCGCGTCCCCGCACCGGAGGGAATCAATATAAGCGCAAAGTCATGCTCACTACCAGATCGCAGGACGTCTGCAGCAAAATGAGCGCCGACGTCCAGATCAAGATGAAATGCTTGGAAAACCTAGAGGCGCTGGATCTGTTCAAACTTCATGTCGGTGAGCAGACCCTCCGCTCTCACCCTGACATACCTGACCTTGCAGGAGAGGTTGCGAAGGAGTGCAAAGGCTTGCCGCTGGCCCTCAAGACCATAGGAAGGGCCATGCGCGACCGGAGGGACCCAATATACTGGAGGCACGTAATCGAGCTGCTGAAGGACTCTAAGCATGCTGAGATCCAGGAAATGGAGATCCTACCGGAGGAGGGTGAAGAAAGAGATTTGTTTCGCAGATTAAAGCTCAGCTATGATAACTTAAGTGATGACACGATGAGGCAGTGCTTCTTGTCCTGCTGCTTGTGGCCCGAAGACTGTCAAATTAGGAAATATGATCTTATAGAATGCTGGATGGGTCTAGGCTTAATCGATGACTCCAATGGGAAATTGTTCTGGGGTCACGAACACATTAGAATCTTGGAAGGAGTGTGCTTGCTGGAGCCGGGTGAATTTGAAGGGACGGTGAGAATGCATGATGTTATTCGAGGCTTAGCACTATGGATCGCTTCCGACTGCGGGCAGAAAAATAATAAATGGTTGGTTCAAGCTGGTGTTGGTCTGAAGGAAGCAATAGATGTGAAACTGAAATGGGTTGAATCAGAAGCAACAGAAAGAATATCGCTAATGAATAATGTTATACAAATGTTGCCCGAATACCTTCCTGATCGCCCGAGTCTCAAAGTCTTGATGCTCCAGAGGAATTGGTCTCTCAAATGGATCCCACCTGACCTTTTCCAATGCATGCCTGCTCTAACTTACCTAGATCTATCCGACACCATGTTGGAGGAGTTACCGAAAGAGATAGGCATGCTAGTTCGGTTGCAGTATCTTAATTTATCCTTTACATACATCAAAGCATTGCCGAAGGAGCTGGCACGTCTTAAAGAGCTGAAGTACTTGCTACTGAGATCTGCAGCTCGTCTCTTAATAATACCTCGTGGTGCGATATCGAATCTTTCTAAACTGCGGCTGCTTGATCTCTTTGGAACTAGGTGTGCAGGTTGGCAAGTTGGCGGTGGCAGAGGTTGTGGTAATGAAGAGAATACAGCAAGTTTGGAAGAGCTGGATGAACTGAACTCGAAGGTGAAGTTGTCGACAACTCTTGGAATTACGGTAAATGCAGTGCCGGCCCTCCAAATGCTCTCTAGGTTTGACAACGTAGTTACCCGGCGCCTCTACATAAAGTGGATGAGCTTCTCGGCGTGCATTCAGTTGACACCATCCATCGTCAAAGCCCAACTTGGAAGCCTCAAAATGTTGAAGAGCTTGCAGAAGCTAACGATCGAACATAGTGAGTCCTTGGTGGAGATGGAGATGGATGGCGAGGACCGGGATCATGATATGGATTGGCGACTTCCACATCTTGAGGATCTCCGTCTCCGTTACCTTATGAAATTAAAGGTGGTAAATTGGACAAGAGTATCGATCTCAGATTTTTTTCCGCAGTTGCGGTCTGTGATAATTGAATTCTGCGATGATTTAGAGAATGCTAATTCGGTTCTGCTGCTCCCACGGCTCGAGAGACTAGTGATATATTCGTGCGCCAAAATGCAGCGAGTGATCGATGAATCAGTAGGTAACCATGTTGGCGGTAACTCGGCACCTGGCTTCCGTTGTCTTAGGAGAATGACTCTGTATGAATTAGGGAGCTTGACTAGCATCTGTGACCAGGCAATCAGTTTTCCTTCTTTGGAAATCATTGAAATTGGTCGTTGTGACAAGCTGAAGCAGCTGCCCATCAAGATCATGGAGAGCAACTTGCGGAAGATATGTGGCGAGGAAGGATGGTGGCAAAGCTTAGAGTGGCAGGATGAGAACGTGAAAGCCTCCCTCCACCCCTATTTCAGGGAACATTATATTTGAGCAAGTGGCTTATATTCGAGTGGTACACTGGTATTCTAGGAAGGCAGGCAATGCTGGAGCGAAACGGAGTGGAGTGAAGGGAGCGTAAGCCCACTGAACGGAGCGAAGCGAAGTGACAGCATTTGCATGCCTTTGGGGCAATAATCTACTAGTAGTTTACTAGGGACGTTGATAGGGGTTGGGGATGCGGGGGCAACGCCCTGCAATACAGTACAGGGGTATTTTGGGAGTTCAAAAATACATGTATTGGGCTAGGGTTAGTATAAATATGTTGTAAGTTACACAACTTCTTGTACTCGGTTATTTTGCTGGCACTGACTCATGCACCTTTGTTGCAGAAGTACATACACATGAAATTTGTCATGATGACATGCAAATTGATCCTTTTGGCCTCACTTGGCTCTGTAGATGTATATTGTTTAGGAAATTGAACAGATACCTGTATTCTTCTTTCCCATGATTAATATGAAGAGGGGAACTTTCATCTTCAAGAAAATTGCTTATGCAATCTTTCTACAGGACATATTGCAATTACTTCTATGTCTATCCTTTATTTTAACCCTATCATGGCAATTTCTAATGCAACATTTGTTTAAACTACTTGCAGGTCTCGGTCTCCATTCATTAAAATGTTCTCCATTTTTAGTGATTGTTAGAATTTTGTTGTATCTGAAAGTTTTAAGCTACCTGCAGATGAGATCAGATGTATTTCATTTTTCTGTATCTAATATAATGATGTGATTGATTAGGAATTCTTCCAGTAAATGGGGATTCCCATTCTATTTTCATTCAGCAAATTGATTTGAATTTGTACAAATGCATGAGTAATTCTCACACTGCAGGGTCCAGGTACTACATGTTTGATGTATATGCATATTTTGTATAGATGAGTTTGTTTCCATTTATTCATGATGCGAGGACAAGCTTGAATGATGAAGCCAGTTGTGTTTCTCTGAGTTTATTTATCATATTGCACTGTTAAATTTTAAAATGAAAAATACCGCACAATGGATGTAAGATGATTAATAACTTTGGTTATCTCCGAAAGTTCTATATTTTAATATCTTTGTTTTTACCTTTTCTCTAATGATGCCATCATTACACATAGATCATTTGAGTAGTTTGCTTTTCTCTAAAGAGGAAAATATGATGCTGAATTAAGCATGTTCTATATGGCCTTTTCTGGCTTGAGCCATCTATGCTTCTGATGGTGGATAAATGGTTGGGTAATGATGTTTGACATGCTTTTGATGCCCATGCCTCCATTATAAATTGTCTAAGACATAGGATACAATAGTATCATATTTGGTGAGAGGGATAGAGTATATTCTTATTTAAGGTTGTTCTCCTGACTGGATTCATATTCGCTTTTTTTTTCTAAGTATGATGCTGGTAGATGGTTTGATTATCTTGTAGCTCATTTTTTAAGTATTATACTTACTGCAGACACTGTAACCTTGGAATCTGTCAGAAATTTGCTCAGACCAATGCTTGCATATTTTTTTGTGGAGTGCCAGTTGATTTATTCAGAAAGAGTGGTAGTGCATTTCCTCATCATTCATTTACTCTGAGGTAATTTTGAGGGACTGCTATGGGGAAGTGGCTTTATTGTTGAAAGTGCTTATCTTCAATGCTCCGAAGTAATTTTTACATAAAGAAAATCAGAAAGTGGCATTGGGTTACTGTGGTCAGGTAGTGCAATAGTTTTCCAAAGAGAGATGCTGTCATCAGAAGAGGATATTTGATTTGCTCTGCTTAATAATGTCCTCATAATTCTACTAGATTTCTGGGCCTCCTATTACTTTCTATCATATATCATCAGCTTCAAATGAATATTTAGGTTTGCTGGAAAGAACATTGGCGTATCACTGCTATTGAAGTTTTGTAGTGTATTTTAAAAGGTAGGAGACGAGATGTCAGGGTTTCGGGGATTAAACATCAGAGGATAGACCAGACCTCTGGATTGAACATGTTTGACATAATTGTCGAAGCTAGAGGAAGTGGGATTAAAGAGATGTACAAGTTGTAGGTTTCAAGTTCAAAGAACAAATATATGTGTGCATATCTTTGAAGTAAATGGGGCCAGTTTTGGGGTTCAAAATAGGTCCAGAAGGTGGGCCAAATTCAATGGCATATATTTAAACACCATTGAGTGCATGGCACGGCAATGTCATGCGCACATGGAAAATGATGAGATGAAAATATCTTATCAGGGACCAGAGTAAATAGCATAGGTACTATTAGTGACAGCATATGATTTATTTGTCTGTCCTATTCTAATTTAGTTTTGACCCTTGGTACAGAAGTTCATCCTAAGTTGGCCTTTGAATAGATTTTCCCTAAACATCCAACTTAAACAGGTTAAGCTGGTTACGTGGGCTGCATTTCCTATCACCATTCATCCAGGGAGGTGAATGTTTCATAGGTTCTCTGATCAAGTTGTAGCCATCTAATCAAGTGAGTGCATGGTTCGTTGGTGTTAGTCTTAATACAGTGGGATAGTATCTTCTGTTTTTTCTTTTTGCTTGCTTCTATGATTTCCTGAACATAGGGATCAATGCTTTTAGTTGATATCAGCCATTTTGCTTGTTGTCAAGGATCACAGCAAAGCAGATGTTTTATGTTGATTCACCTGGTTTGAGATGTGGTTTTTTATGTTGATTCACTTGGTTTGAGATGTGGTTTTTTAATGTTGATTCACTTGGTTTGACATCTGGTTTATGGGGCAGTATGCTGAGATTATATCATGACCATTCTTATGCACCATTCATGCAGCACTGATTTGTGTAAAGTTGTTGACAGTATTGATTCAGTATGAAAAGGTATCATAATGTTCTCACAACCACACAGAACTGAGGTCTAAAGCAAAGAATATGAGTGGCATGTGATTCTCATGCACCTACAACATGATTTACCTTTACTAGGATTCTTATTTGAAAACTGCAACTAGATGTAGTTCACTACCTTCATTCCTAAGCTATAATGTTCATTGTCACACTACCTAAGTTTGCTGCGAATTCTTACAAAAAGAACTGTAGAAGACACTACATTGACTCCTGCCTTGTAAACATTGCCTTTCTAAAGTTTCTTCTATACATTGTTTCACCAATGAAATCTGCTTATTTTTCGTTCTGTCCACAAATTACTGTTATAGATTTGAAAATTTAAGATACAAATCATGCTCTTTCACTGTGGTTCCTGTATGTCGCGTGGTCATGAAAAGTATGGTTCATATTCTGACCTTTATATGCCAAACTTTTAGTTATTAGACATACTTCGAGCCCCTACTTAATGCTTTAATATCATGAATACAGAACATACATTTGCAGAGTCACTTTGAATGTAGCCTGTTTTATACAAGTGTAGTCTTTCGTTGATGGTCCGGATTGATGTTCCCATGTTCAGTCATCAGTGGAGACTGTAGAATCTGGGATATTTAGATTTCAGCTCTTGTGCAAGTTAGTTAATCCAACATCTTCCCATTGGTATCTCTCATGTTTTTTACTGGTAATGAGATGGCTAGATGTTCATTCCAGTTCAGCTACCAAGCTGACTGAATGTCAAGGTCTTGGTACGATAAGGTACATTCCTATACCTGAAGGACCGTCATTCCATTACCAGTTTTCACCATGTGAAATTGTCGCGCGCTCTGCTAACCATTCTATAATTGCTCATTTTTGGATGGAGAAGATTGTTTGGAACTAAAAACATTATATTCTAATTTCTATAATATTACTCATGGGGTCAGCCTGAGTCACTGATGGTTGCTCTATCAATCAATTTCTTCTTCCTTCTTCGTCTAGTAAACTTTTACCCTCTGATGGTAGGACTAAAATTTGGTACTGATCTCTGTCGTTTTCTTCTTCTCCTTATTCTTCTTCATACCCTCTGCAGAACTAAATTTTGGTACTCATCCTCATTCTGAAGTTACTGTGTAGTAAATGATGTTAGATTGTAAGTTCTTTCTGGTCTCTTAAGACTTTAAATTGACCTGATGGTCCAGGTCAATAGTGTCATTTTCAGTATGGCTGTAATCAGGCTCCATGAACTAATTCTCTCTCAATGCCTTTGCCTTTTTCTTTTTGTTTGTGCTCAACTTGCTGACACTTATCATGCTTTCAGTCAGAGTATCTAATGACATCTGGGGTGGTACTTTTTAGTTTTGAGCTGGTGGTCACCATCATATATACTGTTCACTTTTTAATAGTGAAAGGTTTTTGGTAGGATTTACTCTGGCTTCCGATGGTTAATCTTTTATAAACTATATCCCTTGAATTTTTGATGTCTCACTTGTTATAAATCATCTAACATATTTTGGATTTCTTCTACCTTCCATCTTGGCTGGCATAAAACAATCTCAATTCATCTTTATATTATTCAATCACCTGCATACACAGGTATGACCTTTAAAATTTTGGTTGTTATTGATAATTACTTTAAAAAAGCTTGGTTGCTAAGCTCTCTTGTCTTATACAAAATCTCAATGAAAAAATGGAGGTATATCTATTTCTTAAATATGTTAAAAGTAGGTATGGTGTGATCCCAAAACTTCCAGTTGCCAAGCAGAATTGTGTCATTACTGGGACAAGCCTGTACTCAGAGAAAAATAATGTGATTTTATAAGGTTGTTAGACCAATTTTGCGAACTGCATTGTGCTATACCAACTTTATGGATCGCAGTAATGCAAACCACATCCACCACCTCTCAAAATTATGCTCATTTCTGGGGCCACATCCTTTGTATATTCCTTTATTCCTTGTTTCCTTGGTCCTCTGAGTGATGGAGATGCTGCTTACCTTAACCTGGCAATGAAAACGACCCTCTCTTTCTCTCTCACACCCGGATAGCTATCATCTTGGTAGGTTGGATGTTTGTGGGGAGGCTTCAATTTGCCTGCAGACAACAGGATGTCATTGACCATCAACAACCAGTGAAAGTATGGCGATCCACATCATGAACTCTCTATGAAGCGAAATGTTTTATGGAAATTGATTTGCTTTTGTTAATGTTAAAAGTGGACAACAATAACTTTACTAAAAACATCCCCCTTTATCCTAAAATATGATTGTTAAGCTTTAAATAAATAGTATATTAGTCCTAGTAGTTGCTTTTAACACAAGTAGTTTAGAGATGATAACTACTTATGTTTGTGAATGTGAGATAGAGAGAGAGAGGCCAAAATCTTTTCACTGCTTCTCTCTTAATATAATTTAATGAGCTGGACGTTAACACCATGCTTCTAAAATTTATTTATGTTCCTGGGATTTTTTCATCTTGTTGCTTCTAGTACATGTTGGCAAACTTCGTGTATCAAGCTTAAGAAAAAACCCTGCAAAATTAGAAATTAATTTATGCTAGGCGTACCATTTAAGATATTTATTTTAGGGACAATAATTTTTCCATCATACAAGTGGTTTCGTGAAAATATTGTTTTCAAGACACAAAACTCACACTTTCTACATTTTAGGCTGCACCCCAAGTATAGCACACTAATGTCCAAGTTGTAAGAGAAAGAATGGTCTTAAAAATGAAGAGATAAGTTGTAAGACTGAAGAGGAGAGTTATCATTATGTGCCAAAAAAATAAAAAATAAAAATGCAACTCTTCGTCAAAAAAAAAATGCCAATAAAAATTTCAAATTTTCTCCTAATAGATCATAACTCTATTCCTAAAAGAAAACAACCTGTCAAAATTTCAAAATAAAACAACTTCTAATAGATAAAAAAATGAAAAGATGTTATTTCCGAAATGAGCAAACTCTAACATACATGCCTTTTTAATATAGTTTAATTCAAGATATACCATGCTGGTATCGAAGTCCGTATCAGTTGGCTGGCAACAAGAGAGAGGAAAAGAGAGGGAGGAAGCAACACAGTTCAATACGCCCCCATGCTGCTCCATCTGAATCCGTATCGACACAATAGAGAGAGCGAGCGGTCGAGATAGAGAGAACAAGAGAGAGGAAAAGAGAGAGAGAGAGGGAGGGAGGAAGCAAGATGGAGAGAGGGTCGTCGGAGTGGCCTGAAAGGGCCGGAGCATGTAAGGTGGCAAAATATGACCCGATCCGTGTTCGACCCGCCATAAACAGATTTGGTTTTGGTTTAAATAGGTTCAGATCGTAAACATTTTGACCCATTTAATCAGTTTATTAATTGGATCGGATACATATAGTAGATGTCTGATCCGTTTAACCCGTTAATATATGCGTCGGATCCTTAGACGGTCGCCGAAGGAAGGCCCACTGTCTGCACGCATAGGAACTTAAAAGTTAAAACCAATTCGCACTGTCAATGACCGGATCCGGCAAACTTATTTTTCCTCAAATACCCTTGCCATCTAACCCCGCCACGAGCTTTTTTTTTTTTTAACCCTCAAGGTTTTGTGGTGGCAAACTAGATATTTTAGTAAAAGAAAGGCTAAATGACTTTTACCTGTTAACATTATTCCGGGTAGTTCTAAATACACCCCCCCTATTGCTCAGGACACCCCCCAAAAATTAAAAAAAAAATACCCAAACTAACCTTTAGTGTAATTACCATATTGCCCTTGAAATTTTCTCAGTACACCCCCTTCCTCCTCCTCCGTTTCGTGCTCCGTTCGGCACTGGATCGCCGAACAGAAGGCTTCTGTTCGGCTGAACGGTGCCGAACAGAAGGCTTCTGTTCGGCAACCCTCAACCGAACAGAATCCTTCTGTTCGGCGGAGGGAATGGGAGGAGGGGTAGGAGGGTGGGGAGGAGGCGGCGGAGGGGGGAGGGGTAGGAGGGGTAGTTGGAGGAGGGGGAGGTGGAGGAGGAGGAGGAGGAGGGGGAGGTGGAGGAGAAGGGGGAGGAGGGGTAGGAGGAGGAGGAGGAATGGGAGCAGGGAGGAATAGGGGGTGGAGGAGGAGGCAAAGAAGGGGGAGAAGGTGGAGGGGGATGCAGAGTAAGAGGGGATGGGGATGGGGGGCGGAGGTAGAGGGGTGGAGGAGTAGGAGGAGGGAGGAGGGAGGAGGAGGAGGAGGGTGAATAGGCGGAGGAGGAGGGGAGAGGGATGAGGGGGAGGCAGAGGTGGGCGGGAAGAGGGGGAGGGGGAGGAGGAGGATGAGGAGGGGGGAGGAGGAGGAGGCAGAGGCGGGGCGGAGGAGGAGGGGAGAGGGATGAGGGGGAGGCAGAGGTGGGCGGGAAGAGGGGGAGGGGGAGGAGGAGGATGAGGAGGGGGGAGGAGGAGGAGGCAGAGGCGGGGGGTGGGGAGGTGGGGGGTGGGGAGGGTGGGGGTAATTTAGGAATTTTTAATTTTTTAGGGGTGTCCTTAGCAAATGGGGGGGTGTAGAGAGTATTTAATTTTTTTTAAATTTTTGGGGGGTGTCCTGAGCAATGGGGGGGTGTATTTAGAACTACCCCATTATTCCGAGGGTGGTTCTATATACACCCCCCCAATTGCTAAGGACACCCCCCAAAAACCAAAAAAAAAAAACCCAAACTAACCTTTAGTGTAATTACCATATTGCCCTTGAAATTTTCTCATACCCCCCCCCTTCCTCCTCCTCCGTTTCGTTTTGAAAAGAAAAAAAAAAAACCACCCCTCAAACCCCCCTTAAACCCCTCGATCCATTTACATCGTTTAGGCGATCTTTGAAGGAGATTTAAGCCCCATTCGAAGCATGGACAAGCAACTAGTGATTTGGGACGAAGAATCGGCCGCAAAGGTACGTGTTCCACATTGTTTCGAAATTTTTTTTTTTTTCACGGTTCGTGCTCCGTTCGGCACTGGATCGCCGAACAAAAGGCTTCTGTTCGGCTGAACAGTGCCGAACAGAAGCCTTCTGTTCGGCAACCCTCAACCGAACAGATCTGTTCGGCTGCACAGTTCCGAACAGAAGGCTTCTGTCCGGCACTGTTCAGCCGAACAGAAGCCTTTTGTTCGGCGATCCAGTGCCGAACGGAGCACGAACCGTGAAAAAAAAAAATTTCGGGAGAAGCCGGCGAGGTGGTTCCGGGAGAAGCCGGCGAGGTGGTCGGAGATCGGGAGAATGCCGGCGACGAGAGGGAGAAGGGGGAACGGGGGGTTTTGGGCGTTGGCGAGGTGTTTTGGAGGGGAAGAGCGGGGTGGGGGGGGGGGGGGGGGTTTGGGGGGTGTAGAGAGCAATTTAGGTGAGGGGGTGGGGAGGGTGGGGGGTAATTTAGGAATTTTTAATTTTTTAGGGGTGTCCTTAGCAAATGGGGGGGGTGTAGAGAGTATTTAATTTTTTTTTAATTTTTTGGGGGTGTCCTGAGCAATAGGGGGGGTGTATATAGAACCACCCTTATTCCGAAGGAAGGATGGTGTTCTTTGGCACCTCGGGTTGTCGTTTAAAACCCTAACAACATGGATGACCGATGGCCTCTAGCTTCCCTCCACTGGCCTCCCCTGCTACCAAAGCTTAACCCTAACCCTAGGAGGAGGTTCTGATCGGCCTTTAGAGGTCGGTTATGGCGGCCGTGCAGGCACGAGAGCTGAGTAGCTGACGCTGCTGCCGGTCATTCGAAAAGCCGGGAGCTACACCGTCTTCCTGACCCCTTCGGCAACCTCGAAGCCCTCCGAGGCCCCTAGAGCCCCTGTCTCCAGAGCCTGTCACAGGCTCACAGCTAGGAATGCCGAACTCTTCTAAGTCTTCTTCCTTCTTCCTTCGCCAATCCCTTGGCCAGTAGGGCCCGATCCCGAACAGTGCTTTGCCGCTTCCCCAACCTGGATCATCTCCTCCATGTCGGCGAACTCCCTGGTGCGCCATCCAAGCTTCCAGTAGGGCGGTACCGCCTTTGGCGTAGACCCTAGTCCTGGGGCCGACATCGCGGAAGCCCATATCCCCGGCGCCGGCGGCGAAGGTGAACTGCTTTTTCTGCTTCAAATCGAGTGCGGAGGCCCCGGCGTCATCCCCTCACTCACTGGTAAGACGGTTCTTCCTTCGGCATCACCGCCTAAACATCATCCTTCGGGTCAGGATGGGTTGGGCTAAACAGGTTAAATAGGTTGGGTCGAGTTGGCCAAATTGGTTACCTGTTTATTAAATAGGTTAGGTTGGGTTATTCATTTATTAAATATGACAGGTTCATGTTATAATTCCTGACCTGTTTAATAAACAGGTCGGGTTCATATTTATAATTTTCTAATTCGATCTGCATCTGATCCGACCCGTTTATTTCCGACTCGACCCGATTGCCACCCCCAGTTGTAACCCTTGTTATTTTGCACATGGTGAAAAACACAACCGCTTCGCTCCCGTATACGTAGGCACACTACCGAACCACGTAAAATCTCTATGTCAATTTCTCTTGCGCTTTCTCTCTTTATTCTTCATACTATTCACCATGAATAGCCTATCAAGAATGCAGCGTCGGAGGCAATGTATGACCTCCCTACAAGATCATAGCTCTTACAAATGGCAAACGAAGATGGTAGGTTCAAGCACTTTGCACTTCATTATAATATCATGACTATCAATCACGGTCCTGGGATTAACTGGAGATGCAATTTTTTAGCACTGGAAAGTTTAGATTTCATACATGTGCTTTACAATGATGCGCTGAGTGAATCAAGATTATGAAACGACGCATTGTTTAATGCTTGCAGGGGAGTCAGCTATATTGACGAGCAGTTCACCAGGAAAGGATTCGGCACAAGCTAGTGAAGAAGGGAGCTGTTGGCTTGGTTAGGTGTGGCAAACCGGTCTGACTTGATGTTTTAAAACTGGATTATTTATTTCCCTGTCCACGTTGTTATCTTTCTCATGTTTTAAATAAAGCAGTAGTCTCATCTTTCATAGACGTAGAAGAGCAGAACTTGGATGTTTGTATGTATTGCAGATCGTTTAGTTACTGTTAATTTCTAAAGCAGCATCTACTCTATTGCTTCATTTGATGCTATGGTTAATTTTACTTGTCGATTATTTATTACTTTTTTGTTGAGTGTTACAGTAAACAACAATATTAAACACTAACATAAATGAGTTTTTGTGCCAAATTAGCTATTAGATTAGTGCACTATAATTGTCAATAAGAGTAGATGAGTAATGCGCAAAATCAGGGTTTATATGGAAATCATGCAAGAAAAATATAAATATGAAAACAAAGTGGCTAGCCTGTGATCAATGTTGTTGAAATGTAATGCACTCCTTTGCTGTAATGAATATTCTGATGTATCAAAAATATCTCTATATGTGTCTCATCTCCAGCTGTTTCTTAGACAAGTGTCATGTAAGTGTTGAGTCTGTTCAGTTTTCTATGAAAGGCTGTTCAGTTCTCTATGGGAGATATGAGTAGTCCATCAGTCACTACTGTTGTAAAAAAAAAAAAAAAAAAACAGACTCTATTTTTGAAAGAACCCCTTCTAATTCTTGTTAGATCTCTTTTGTAGCAACTCTGAAATATTCTGTATTCTGAATACTCTTTGTCTTCTCCTTTGATATCTCCAACAGAAGTGGTATTAGAGCGGGTTTCGATATCATCTGGGGCGTCTTCTTTATCATCAACACAAGGGCAATCTATCCAGCAAGAAAAAGATGGCTTCGTTGGTTGGAGAAAATGCCAACATTTCGCACTCCATTCTTCCGGTCTTTGGAGGAGAAAACTATGATTTCTGGAAAGTGAATATGAGGACTTTGCTTCTCTCAGAGGGACTCTGGAGCATCGTTGAAAAAGGTTACTATGAACCAGCAGATGAAAACCAACTCACAAATGCCGAGAAAGAAAAACTGGAAGCAATTAGAATCAATGATGCCAAAGCTCTCTCAAGAATTCAAAATGGAGTTTCGTCAGTCATCTTTCCAAGGATCATTGGTGCAGCGACAGCAAAGGAGGCATGGGACATTCTGCAGCAAGAATTTCAAGGTGACAGCAAGGTAATAACCTGCAAACTTTAATCCCTTCGAAGGGAATTTGAAAATTTGAGAATGAAGGATTCAGAATCCATGAAGGATTATTTTTCAAGAGTCATTGAAATAGTTAATCAAATGAAATCGTTTGGTGAGAAAATTTCAGATCAGAAGATTGTTGAGAAAATTTTGATTAGCTTACCTGAAAAATATGATGATATTGTTGCTATTATTGAAGAGAAAAGACCTGAGCACTTTATCGGTACAACAGTTAATGGGGTCTTTGCAATCTCATGAACAAAGAAAACTAAGGCACTCTAATCAATCTATTGAAAGTGCTTTTCAGTCAAAGCTGACCATTAAACCACAGAATTTTCAAAAGAAAGGTGAGTCAAGCAGCTGGCCAAGAAAGGAAGATCCAAGTAGATGGAGAAAACATTACACAAGTAGAAAGGGAGAAGGAAAAAATGACAAAGGTGTGGTTTTTAATGACTCTAAGCCTCCTTGCAAGATTTGCAAGAAAACAAATCATTCTACTGCAAACTGTTGGAACCTAGGGAAGCCTCAATGTCATCACTGTGAGAAGTTTGGACATATTAAAAAAAATTGCAGACTTAAGGCAAATGTACAGGCAAATTACTCAGAAGAGAAAGATGATGAGGGAACTTATTTTTTACCTGTGATTCAGCCTCTGCAGAAAAATGTAATACTTGGTATCTTGATAGTGGCTGCAGCAATCATATGACAGGAAATGACAAAATATTTCATGACATGGATACTACAGTTATACCCAAGGTTCGATTAGCAGATGGGTCTGTTGTGCAAGCTAAAGGAAAAGGAAAAATTGCAGTTGAAACCAAGAAAGGATGCAAATACATTCAAGATGTTCTACTTGTACCTGACCTACAACAAAATTTGTTGAGTGTTTGACAACTAATTGAACATGGCTATGATCTGCATTTTGGAAATCATGGATGCAGAATTTATGATCGAAAGAACAAAGATCATGTGATTGCAAATGTTAAGATGGAATAAAACAGAAATTTTTCCATAAAGTTTCAATATGGAACATTCTCTGCCTTGAAAAGTGAAGTACTGCAGGACAGTTGGTTGTGGCACAAAAGATTTTGCTATCTTAATTTTAATGGGCTAAAGCTGCTTAAAAGCAAAAACATGGTACATGGTCTTCTTGAGAT
The DNA here is from genome assembly GCF_009389715.1 of Phoenix dactylifera. Lineage (NCBI taxonomy): Eukaryota > Viridiplantae > Streptophyta > Magnoliopsida > Arecales > Arecaceae > Phoenix > Phoenix dactylifera. The sequence goes on from NW_024068236.1 coordinate 145,848, forward strand.
TGAAACAAGAATGGATCCTTGTGAGGGATGCATAATGGGAAAGCAACACCGCAAAACATTTTCAAGACATGCATCATGGAGAGCAACAGCACCTTTGGAGCTTATTCGCATTGACATCTGTGGGCGAATGCGAACTCCTTCCTTAAGTGAGCATAGGTATTTTCTCATCTTTGTGGATGACTATTCTCAGATGACCTGGGTGTATTTTTTTAAAGAGAAATTATAAACTTTTCTGGTCTTCAAGCAATTCAAGGCTTTTGTAGGGAAGCAAAGTAGCAGTGACCTTAAAACTATTCGAAGTGACAGAGGAGGTGGATATACATCAGGAGAGTTTGAAGAATATTGTAAAAATGAAGGCATCTGGAAGCAATTAACAGCAGGATACAGCCGACAACAAAGTAGTGTTGCAGAATGTAGGAATAGAACCATTGTGGAGATAGCAACCTCAATGCTAAATGAGAAAGGCTTGCCCAAAGTTTTTGGTCGTTAATACAATTGTTTATATTCTGAATAGATGTCCTACAAAAGCAGTGCCAAATAAGACTCCGTTTGAGGCTTGGAGTGGAAGAAAGCCTTCGGCAAGCTATTTCAAAGTCTTTGGCTGCATTTGCTATGCTCATATTCCTTCTGAAAAAAGGAAAAAAATTGATGAAAAAAGTGACAAATGTATTTTTCTTGGATATAGTTCCAATACAAAAGGATATCGACTCTATAATGTTGAAACTAACAAGTTAATTATTAGTAGAGATGTCATTTTTAATGAAAAAGCCCCTTGGGATTGGAAGGAAAAGAAAGTCCAAGAGACACCATATGTAATTTTTGAAGTGCAGGACAAAGTTTCAGAGATGCATGATACGGTTACTTCTTCACAAACAGTATCAGCTCCTTCAAGCCCAAGTTCAAGTAATACATTGTCTTCATCAAATCTCTCCTCTCCTGAATCTCCTCCATGGAGAATGAGAAGATTAAGTCAGCTATATGAGTCATGCAATTTCTCAGCCATAGAACTAGAAAGTTTTGAAGAAGCAAAGATGCAAGAGGTTTGGGTGAAGGCCATGGAGGATGAGATGAGCATGATAGAGAAAAACAACACTTGGAAACTAGTTGATAGACCAAAGGGAAGGAAAGTTATTGGTGTCAAGTGGATATACAAGTCTAAGCTGAATCAAGATGGGGGCAATCAGAAGCATAAGGCTTTGTTCCGAAGCCAGGGATAGATTTCTCTGAAACCTTTGCTCCAGTTGCAAGGCATGAAACAATAAGAATGTTAATTGCTTTAGTTGCTCAAAAGAAATGGAAGATCTATCAGTTAGATGCTAAATCAGCCTTCTTAAATGGAGTAGTGGAAGAGGAAGTATATGTTGAGCAACCTCAAGGGTTCTTGGTAGAAGGGGGAGAAAATAAAGTTTATAAATTAAAAAAGGTCCTATATGGGCTGAAACAAGCTCCCCGTGCCTGGTACAGTAAATTGATAAATATTTTACCTTGAAAGGGTTTAAGAGGAGCAAGAGTGAGCCCACATTATATGTTATGAAAGAAGAAAATTATATTCTCATTGTTTTAGTCTATGTTGATGACTTAGTTATTATGGGCAATGATGAGAAGGCTATTCAAGACTTCAAGAATGATATGATGCAAACCTATGAGATGTGTGATTTGGGATTACTACATTATTTTTTGGAAATTGAAGTATGCCAAAGGAAAGATGGAATTTTCATTTTCCAAAAGAAATACGCAGAAAGTATTTTAAAGAAGTTCAACATGGCTGGTTGCAAATCTGTACATACTCCTTTAGTTGCAAATGAGAAGTTCAGAAAAGAAGATGGTGCCAAGAAGGTTGATGCTTCTACATATAGGAGTTTGATTGGGAGTCTCTTGTACCTTACCATCACTAGACCTGACATTATGTTTGCTGTAAGTTTGCTTTCAAAATATATGCAAAGTCCAAGTCAGAATCACTTTGGAGCTGCAAAAGGAGTCTTGAGATACTTGAATGGCACACTTGAGTATGGAATATTGTACAAGAGTGCAAACACCTCAAAGCTATTTGGGTATACAGATAGTGATTGAGCTGGTTGTCTTGATGATATGAAGAGTACCTCTGGTTTTGTTTTTATTCTTGGTACAGGTGCATGCTCATGAGTCTCTAAGAAATAGAAAATTGTGGCTCAATCTTCAACTGAAGCAGAAGTATGTTGCTGCAGCAAAAGCAACAGCACAAGCAGTATGGCTGTGAAGGAACCTTAAAGATATTGGAGAAAAACAAGAAGAAGGAACAACCTTGTACTATGATAATAAATCAGCTATTTACATTGCCAAAAATCCAGTCAGTCATGGTCGCACCAAGCATATTGCCATAAAGTATCACTTTATCAGAGAAGTAATAGAAAAACAAGAAATTCAGCTGGAACATTGTAGAACTGAAGATCAACTAGCAAACATATTTATCAAGCTCCTAGCAGACATATTACCAAGCCCCTCACCAAAGAGAAATTCTTTTATCTTAGAGAGTTGATTGGAGTTGTAAAGAAAGTGCACGAAGTGGGAGTGTTGAAATGTAATGCACTCCTTTGCTTTAATGAATATTTTGATGTATCAAAAATATCTAGCTGTTTCTTAGATAAGGGTCATGTAAGTGTTGAGTCTGTTCAGTTCCCTATGAAAGGCTGTTCAGTTCTCTATGGGAGATATGAGTAGTCCATCAGTCACTATTGTTGTACAAATAAAAAAAAAACTCTGAAATATTCTGTGTTCTGAATACTCTGTCTTCTCCGTTGATATCTCCAACAAGGTGTGTATTCGCTGTCCTAAAAATTCATCACTTCAATGACTGGTGAACACCTTGTGATCATAAATTTCTCTTACACTTTGGAGGAATCTGGTCTAAACTGCAAGAATGCTGTCAAGTAATTAAAATCTCAGCTCTTTAATGGCCTCTGTGGCTCCTCCATTCCTGTCAGACTACAATTGCGGTATGCCCAGACCTCAGATGTCGCTGGCCGAGAAACATGCAAATAGGAGAAGCAGCAAAGCAAATGGGGGATCCGCCCAGGTTAGTGGGGCTTGGAAATATAGAGAAAGAGCAGAGTTTTTGGCCGCGGCCTTTGAATCTTCACTCAATTTCTTAGCTTTGGAGCATGGGGTCGGTTTCCAGAGGATACATTATATGACGATTGACCTATTTCAGTTGGAAAAAAAATATTGAAGTCAGTTTTTTTAACCTTAAACCCTTTTAGCTATTCCGATCTCTCTTACCTTGTAACAACTCTCATGATGGACTGTAACAGTTCCTCGCTGTTGTTTCTGAGTCTTCAGGGGTGAAAGTGCAATGTCTCTGCTGTAAATTTTTCAAATTGAACCAGTAATGAAGGCCGTGGCTTTTGCCTCCCTTATCTCGATATATGTATATATTTGAAGCTTCTTGAATGGTGGAGTTGCCTCTGGCTTTTTTTTTTAGTTTTTTTATTTGTTATGGAATCATTTGAGCTATCATCCAACTAATAAGGTGATTTAACATTCAAAGAGCCATGATAACTGACAAAAATTCACAAGACTCTGCTGGAACAGGCCTTCTTGTTGGAGTCAATAAAGATATATATATTCATGGTTGGCTTCCATATCATTTAGACAGGCAGCCTTATATTAGTTAATCTCTTAGATATGAACCTTGAATGAACGAGACATGAGATTTCTTTTTTTGTTTCAATGAAGAACGAGATGTGAGATTCCCTTCGCAAAGTCTGAACCTCCTATATATAAACTTGAGTGGCCAAGCAACTCCGTTCCTTGCGGCTAAGTGCAATTTGCACGTCATCAAAAAGAGGGTAAAAACGAAAGAAAAATAAAGATTCCGGTCTTATCTTGGTTGTAGTAATTTTTTTACAAAAATTATGACTGCGACTTAGAAAAAAATAAAGGAAAAGACAGAGGATGATCAGATGGGAGTTGGTAACCGGCCTTTTTTTATACGCGGCAAAGCTCGCTGCGCACCAAAAGATAAGGACCGAATTGGCAAGAATGCATCCAATGAGTTGCCGATTGGATGCATTCATACTTCATAAATGCATCCACGTTAGTTTGGAATCTGGTCATCGATTTCAGTGTTCAGCTGCTTCAGAATCCAAGTAAAGTTCATGTGAATGATGTTAATGATCCAATACATGAGTCATGCATTCACCTAAAATGTTGTTAATGTCACGTAGAAGTCAAGAATGAAACGTGACATCCAATGACTTGGTTGTGTGAGCTCTCAAGTACATCTCAGAACAAGTTGATACTCATTGTAAATATACAGGCTATATAAGAGTCAAGTCAGGTCAATTGTGTTCTCACTGGACTTTTAACCCAGACTCAGAGGCAAAACTTCACGGGTCGTCTCAAAAACTATGAACTCTCGAGGTGTTCGTGGCAGCTTTATAAGCTATGGATTCTGAACACCAAGTTATCAACTCTAAGGCTTCTGGTAGTGCATATTTACTACTATGTTTTCCACTTTTCCTTCAGCTTATGATTTTATCTTATTTTTCATCAAACGTGCTTCTTTTTTTTTTTGGTAAAAACGGTATTCATATTGCTCTTACATAAGTACAGTCTGTCAAGTCAGAAGTAATCAAATGATACAATGGAGAAGGAACCTTAGTAATACCAGTCCAAAAGAACTCTCTAGAGTGTTGAGCAATGTAGGAGGCAACCAAATCGGGGAATTATTTCGACGGAGACTCAATTAAAGCACCAATTTGTATCATGATCAGGCAAACACCATATTGTACATGTATACAGCTGGACAGTAAACTAAATATCGAGTCTTTAGTAAAGTACATAATAATTCAAATTCAATGATTGGCCAAAATAAGTTAGAGATCCATAACATTGATCATAATCTATGCAATCAAAATTATCTAGGAAAATCAAAAATTATATATTTTTGAGATCTCTAACTTATATATCAAGCGGGTGCAAAAATGGTTAGTTTCAATCCAAAAGATAGTATCAAGTTGTGCCTGGAGGGTGGCAGACAAAACCTGGGACGAACTAACAAGATCATTAGTTATTCTTCATTATTTGTAAACCAATCATTTTTGATGTAACTCAATTCCCTAGCATGGAAGAAACTCATGGTAGAGAGAACCCTTTTGTATTTGGACCAAATGAAGACCAGAAGAGAAAGCATGGTTCCCTTGTCAATGAACCATAGAAGCGTCAAGAGAAAGGTTATAGAAGAGACATATGGCCTTGTTGAAATGTTAGAGGATTAGATGCAATTGAGTAAATGCAATACATCTGACGGAGATTTATGGTAAACTGATATTATAGACATGCTCCGACCCAAATTAAAAGGAAGAAAGAAAGATATTAAACAGTCTTAGAATGTGTTGTTATTTCTTACAATCTTGGCTTGTGGGTATGGGTAATGGTTGGGTTTCATGTACTCTCATATACATGTATTCTGCTATATCTATACTACATAATAACAATTCCTCTTGTGGGCACGGGTAATTGGTTATGTCCTGCATTGATATGATAGCAGGCTATGATCCTATATTCTTCAGCCAAAATCCAATCAGATGGTTAGGCCACAGCTTACATGGATCCCAAACCTAGTCCACGAATCTCAAGTCGTATAACAATTTGCGGTGCAAGTTGGATGCCAATGTGGCAAGTTCCCCAAGAATGTCAACAAGCTGATATTTGGTTATGGCTTGTAAAATTTTGATCCAATATGAGCTCTCTACCTGACCCAATATAGCTTGAAATTTGAAATCCTATATCCCAAATTTATGCAGGTTAGGTATGGGTCATACCGTGCATAATGTTTATAAGCTAATATAATGCTTAATACAACCTCACAATCATGATTATTTGATGTCTAATATATAGACATATTCAAGTTAATTTATGTTAAAATAATTCAACATAATAATGCAATATGGTGGATCACGTAACTTTGCAATAACTGTCCCACAAACCATGGTTCTTTGTGGCTGGAACACAGTAATCTTCACGTAGAGGAAGAAAGCAGTGCAATTTTTTTTTTCTTTTCTTTTGGCCCCTTCTTTAAGTTGGTTGTTATTGTTTTACTCTATCTGCCTGCCAACTACTACTATCCAGCTTGTTTAATTAGTTGCGTGGTACTCGTTTAGGTTCACTTCAAAGCTCTCTTATCCAATAGGAGGACCACGAGATGATAAGCCACCGAATTGCTCAGGACTTAGTAGCACCAAGAAGAGCCCCATGCACATACTCCTAAATATAACAGATCTATTCAAAATATAATCATCCATTTGGTTTCTAAATTAACATCATGTAAGCTTGCATGATTTATTTTATCCCACGCTCACTTCAAGTTGGAGGAAAATAAACTGCTTCTATAATAATATTGTTGCTGGAAATTGGACCCGGGGGCAATCTTCGGTCGAGGAGAGGGAGCGACTGTTAGTCCTCACGGCGGGGCGGCGGTCTGTCGGCGGGCGGCGTCCTCCGTCCGGGGCGGTCGGAGAGAAGGAACAGCAGGTCCTCGCAGCGGGGCGGCGATCCGTTGGCTGGCGGCGTCCTCCGTCCGGGTGCCTGCACACGAACCGGTGGCCGGGTTCTCCGGCGCCGGCCCTCCGACGCTCAAGTCAGGGAGGGGGCAAATAGTGGGGAGAAGGAGATAAACAGTGATTTTTGGGTGTATGAATGTTCCAATCCCCTCTTGAGAGGCCAAGGCTCCCTTTTATATGCGGGGGTCGGTTTACCTGTGATGTAACAGGGCGAGGCCGTAGTACGGCTTGGCATGTTGTTCAGGTCGGCGCTCGGTCAGGCGAATCATTGCACTGATGTCGGCGGTATGGCCGAGATCAGAGACTTATCATAGTCGACTAGACCCTGCTGGGTCGATTTGCCGTGGAGAGCTGGGGATCCGTAGATGTCAGGAGCCATGCGCATTTATTGTGGAGTAAGTCGGAGATCCGCATTTATTATGGAGTAAGCCGGAGATCCGCATTAATGGTGGAGTAAGCCGGAGATCCGCATTTATTGTTGAGTGTGCCGGAAGATTACAGCGGCCATGCGCAATAAATGCCGGAGGGGTGTTAGAGTACGGTCCTCGGACATCGGGGTTTCTCTTAGGTCGGAGGTTTCGGGGTCGGTCATCTTGTGGCCGAGCGTTCCGAGGTCGGACGCTGACTTCGGCTGTCCGGGGTCGGAGGTTGTACGGCTTCTTGGGGGCATTTATGTCATTTGGGGGGAAACTTTATTCCCCCCAACACTACCCCCCGACTTCCGAGTTCGAGCGGCTTGTGGGGCTCGGACGTGGGAAGTAAAGTCTGTCACTAAGGTTGGGGGGAAGGTCTCGCCCGCTCCCTTGTGCTTTCCGGAGCTTTCATGGTGAGATATGCGCCCTTTGGCGTCTCGAGGCTGCTTTATTCGGTGAGCTAATGATGGAGCTCGTATCATCATGCTTCTTGAATCGCCAGGATCATTTTACGGCGGATTAATGATGGGGGACCTCGAGCTCGTCGAGGCGGTGTCTCGATTCCGTAATCGACGTTTCTGGCTCATTAATGAGTGTGCCGTTACGGGGTTTGAAACGGACACGCGGCGCGACCCGAGGTCGGACGCTTTCGATTTCATGTTACTGGATCATAATTCCGAAGAAGTGGAGGCCTCATCGGGGCTCCACGTGTCCCAGATCTTATTAAACGAGGGGAGCGGGGGTTACGTCCGCTCGTTCCTCAAGACGATTTGATTCTGTGGACCCATGATGAGGCCCCGAGATCCGATGGGACAACGCTTCGATTTCGTATCCGATTTATTAAACCGGAGTGAATATGGTGCCTCGGCTTCCGAGGTCGACACGTGGCGCAACCCGGTCGGGGGGATGGGAACCGACCCCGTCGATCTGGGCCATCAGGGGGGTCTATATAAACCCCACGAGTCTGCCCTAAAGGTCTTGTTTGGCTGCCTCTTATTTTCGTCGTCTTTCCCCCCTGCTTCCTCCCTCAGCTGAATCTTGCTGGTGGTGCCCGGAGCGATTTCCGGCAATGTCCAGTAGGTTTTCTTCCTGTTTTCACTAGGGTTTCCTCTTTTCTCCTCCTCGTCAACTTCCATTTTCTACTCTTAACTTTTGCTCCACTCTTCCGTGAGAATGGGTTCCGGTCCCGAAGAGGTTGGGTCGAGTCTGTCGGAAGAGGAGCTGGAGTTAATCCGCTCCCGTTTCTTCTTCCAGCCCGGGTTTCGCCTTGAAACCGCAGGGCCGGAAGACAGGGTGACGCAGCCGCCCCCAGGTCGGATCGCGGTTTACCGCGAGACACTTTGGGCGGGCCTGCGTTTTCCCGCCCATGAGTTCGTGAGCAACTTGCTGGCCGAGTACCAGCTCGTCCCGGCGCAGTTGGCTCCGAACTCATGGAGGACCATAATCGGGTTTTTATCCCTGTGCCTCGGGCACGGGATCCCGATTTCGGTAGGCCTTTTTCGCCGGTGTTTTCTGTTAAAGAAAAACCCGGCGGACGTAGGGTGGTTATATTTCGCCTTTCGGGGCGGTATGTCACTCTTCCGGGGCGCCCCTTCCTCGATTCACGAGTGGAAGAGGAAGTTTTTCTTTCTGGCGTCTGCGGCGCCTTGGGGGTTCGAGCCAAGGTGGGGACACCCTCGGCTGAAGGCCCTCAACAAACTCTCCGAGCCCACGGGGAGGGAGCTGAGGACCCTGGACTCTTTGCGAGCCCTTGGGAGGGGCAACGACCTGACCGAGCTCCTGCGGGAGGACGCCCTGGCGAGCGTGGGTCTGAGCTCGGCGCGCCCCTAGGGTAAGGGCGGTTGCATTATTCTATTTATTTATTTCTTGTTCTCCGTCTTTACGGTCACTGGTCTGACTCTTAACAAAATTCTTGATTTCAGATATTCCACGCATGCCGACCAGCAACACATCACTTTTCTCTCGCCTGAGGAGGCGAGAGGCCGAGGCCGGGGGTGCTGTGCCCCAGCCTCGGAAGAGGGCGAGGACGGACGACGCTTCTTCGTCGGCCGGGACGAGTGGCCCCGAGGCGGGGGCCCCTGCAGCCGACCCGAGGCGGGAGCGGGTTGTTGGTGATGCGGGCCCGTCGGCCCCTCCTTGCCCTACCCCCCTTTCCCAGCGGGGGGAGCCGTCCGTGGTCCGGCCGCAGCAGCCAGGACCCGGGCTTACCCGAGGCACCGAGGCGAGCGGCTCCGGGACCTCGGGTTCGATCGTGCCGAGCTCTTCCCGGGCTTTCCGAGAAGAGTCGGTCGAGCCGGACTCTTCTATTCCCGTGGGGCGCTCGGCCTTTCAAGATGCCGAGGTCGCACGCTCCATGTTGCGGCGTGCGGTGCTTCCAGCGGACCGGGCCGTGTTCCGGGGTATTTCGCTGGAGGAGGTCGTCGGCAGTGCTTACTGCAACACCGCCCGGGTAAGCTTCCTTCTTAATTTTTCCGAGTTTTTAGCGTACATATGTGCTTTTCAACTCACAATACCCTCATTTCTTTCTTTTCAGCATATTCTCGAGCTCGACACCATGGCGTTCATCGCCCATGGGTATCGGAAAGAAGTTCAACAGCTCGGCCAGCAACTGGAGCCGGCCAAGAAAAGAGTCGCCGAGCTGGAGGCGGCGTTGGCCGCGGCCGAGGCTCGGTGGACAGCCACCGAGGCTGAGCGCCTTGCCATGGTGGGGGCGCTCGAGGAGGAGAAGGCGGCTCATGCCCTGACCAGGGCAACCATGCGCGGCACGGAGGCGCGCTTAGGGGAGGTCCAGGCCAGGGTCGCGGCCCTCGAGTATGAGGAGGGGGTCTTGCGCCTCCGACTCGGGCAACTTGAGGCCCGGGAGAGGAGGGCCCTCGAACGAGCCGAGCATGCTGTGGAACTCTTCAAAGAGTCGCAAGAGTTCCGCGACATGTTGGAGGAGGAGACGGTCGACGGTTTCCTTCGAGGCTTCGAGAACTTCCGGGAGCAGGTGCGCCGGTACTGCCCTCAGTACGACTTCTCGACGGTCCGTCCGAGGGAGGACCGGGGCTGGGGGTCCGACGTGCAAGCCCTTCCTGCCATCCTGACGTCCGAGGCGGGAATATACGAGCAGGACCCCGCCGAGCCTTCGACGGGGGTAGCCGAGGCGGACGGTGTCATGGAGGCGGCTCCGGCGGCCGAGATCGACGCTGTCCCGGAGGCGGCGCCCGAAGCTCCTGCTCCCGGCCCCGAGCCTGTTCCGGAGGAAGATCATGAGGTCATCAATGTGCCGGATGACCCCCCGGATGTGGCTCCCGCCGCTTAGGACTTAAGCATATTTTTCTTTTCTTTTTCATTGTATCCGGGGTCGGCCCTTGAGTGGCCGACTTCCAATTTTGTAATTGGCCTTCCGGCCCTTTGTTAATGAAGAAATGTTTTTGTCATTCTGTGTTCATCTTTCCCTCTGTTGTCGTGGATGAGGCTAGAACCTTAGCTAACCGCCTCGACGACCTCTAACTTCGTATTTTAATCTTTGGGCTGCTTAACGAAGCTGCCCTTTTCCCTGGCTATATCTTAGCCTTCTCGGATTCCAGTCGTCTCGACCAAAGGGAGCTCCGAGCTTAGGTTTCTAGAAAATTTCTCTAAGTCCTATAACTCGGATCTTAGAGTCGTGGGAGTTGCCACGTTTGGCCTTTAGGAAAATCTTAAGGCACCGAGGTCGGGCCTTAGCCCTTCAAGTGGGACCGGAATAGGTCTATTCGTGCCGCTATTCGGGGAGTTTAGTCGGGTTTCCGAACTCAACTCCGAACCTCTCATAGGAAGCGCGGGCTAATAAACAAGTTATTGCCAAAGGTTTTCATAGTTATCGTTCTCGGACCCTGCCGAGATTTCGGTGAACAAGGCTGGGATTCCCAAAGATTGCCTTGGTACCTGTGCTTGGCTGGTACATTCGTGGCCGGGACCACTTTCTTAGCTGGACGTCGGAGTTTACTTAGAAGAGCCGAGTTGGGCCCTACTTTATGAAGCCTTAGTACGGATTGCGGAGACTTGACGAACAGAGCAGGCATAATGAGGTTGGGAGGTCGGTCTTAAGCCGACCCAGCGAAGAAGCCCGGCTTTGGGGCAAAATAAGACTCCAACATTGGACGAGATCCCGCTCGGCAATATGTAGATAAAATTTGACAAGGAGGGCGTCTAGTTGGGTGTACCTCTTGCATTCTCGGGGTCATGCTTCGCATGGTGGAGTAGGTCGCTTCCCTTCCTCGTCGACCTCCGGAGTCATTTTTGACTTGTAAAAGGGGCTCGGGCTTCCCATGGACCCGGCGACTCCTGCCGGAGTTGAGAGGATCTGGGGAGGCTCTGTTGATTTGTAGCCCTTTTTGAGATCGAGGGGGCTTAAGACCCTATGGTCGGACCTCGGAGCGCCTCAACCTTGGTCGAGGGATCTCACGTCAGGTCGGCGGGTTCGTGGACGCTTTGCTGACCTGTGATACCTCCCGAGGTCGAGGGAGTCTGGTTCTCTACGGTCGACCCTCGGGGCATCCCGACCTTAGTCGAGGGATCGTTCGTCAGGTCGGCTGGTCTGGGCACGCTCTACCGACCGGCGACGCTTCCCGAGGTCGAGGGAGTCTGGTTCTCTACGGTCGACCCTCGGGGCATCCCGACCTTAGTCGAGGGATCGCTCGCTTCGGGGATCGGGGATCGTCAACCGCTCCCGGGGGTCCACTTTGTGGCGCCCCGGGTGGAGCCACCCTTTCCACCCCTCACGGCGCCTTCCCGAGGTCGAGGGAGTCTGGTTCTCTACGGTCGACCCTCGGGGCATCCCGACCTTAGTCGAGGGATCGTTCGTCAGGTCGGCTGGTCTGGGCACGCTCTACCGACCGGCGACGCTTCCCGAGGTCGAGGGAGTCTGGTTCTCTACGGTCGACCCTCGGGGCATCCCGACCTTAGTCGAGGGATCGCTCGCTTCGGGGATCGGGGATCGTCGACCGCTCCCGGGGGTCCACTTTGTGGCGCCCCGGGTGGAGCCACCCTTTCCACCCCTCACGGCGCCTTCCCGAGGTCGAGGGAGTCTGGTTCTCTACGGTCGACCCTCGGGGCATCCCGACCTTAGTCGAGGGATCGTTCGTCAGGTCGGCTGGTCTGGGCACGCTCTACCGACCGGCGACGCTTCCCGAGGTCGAGGGAGTCTGGTTCTCTACGGTCGACCCTCGGGGCATCCCGACCTTAGTCGAGGGATCGCTCGCTTCGGGGATCGGGGATCGTCGACCGCTCCCGGGGGTCCACTTTGTGGCGCCCCGGGTGGAGCCACCCTTTCCACCCCTCACGGCGCCTTCCCGAGGTCGAGGGAGTCTGGTTCTCTACGGTCGACCCTCGGGGCATCCCGACCTTAGTCGAGGGATCGTTCGTCAGGTCGGCTGGTCTGGGCACGCTCTACCGACCGGCGACGCTTCCCGAGGTCGAGGGAGTCTGGTTCTCTACGGTCGACCCTCGGGGCATCCCGACCTTAGTCGAGGGATCGTTCGTCAGGTCGGCTGGTCTGGGCATGCTCTACCGACCGGCGACGCTTCCCGAGGTCGAGGGAGTCTGGTTCTCTACGGTCGACCCTTGGGGCATCCCGACCTTAGTCGAGGGATCGCTCGCTTCGGGGATCGGGGATCGTCGACCGCTCCCGGGGGTCCACTTTGTGGCGCCCCGGGTGGAGCCACCCTTTCCACCCCTCACGGCACCTTCCCGAGGTCGAGGGAGTCTGGTTCTCTACGGTCGACCCTCGGGGCATCCCGACCTTAGTCGAGGAGGCGCTACGGGGGGCCGCGAAGGTACTACCCCGTTGTTGGTGTCGAGCGCCACGGGGGACTGCGAAGGTACTACCCCGTCTTTCCGAAGTGTCGAGGGGTCTGGGCACGCACTGTCGACAGTCGGGGCATCTCGACCTTAGTCGAGGAATCTTGCACCAGTCGACGTTTCACCGTCCTGCGATTCTTCCCGAGGTCGAGGGAGTTTGGGACTCTACGGTCGAGCCTCGAGGCATCCCGATTTTGGCCGGGGGATCTGAGGATCACAGATGACCCAATATTAGAAGAGGATTACAGTCATCAAAATGAGAGAAATATTTGCAGAAAAAGGAGCTGAGTCCATTATCCTGATTATCTTGAACCCCTTGGGGTTTCACTGGTAGTACATTCGTAAATTCTCGGAGTTCCAGCTTCGTGGGATCAGAGTCCCTTCCAGGGACTTCAATTTGTACGCCCCTGGCCGTTGTACCCGGGCGATTTGATACGGTCCTTCCCAGTTTGGGGCGAGCTTTCCTTGCTCGGTTGGTTGAGAAGCCTCGGCTTTCCTGAGGACGAGGTCCCCTACTTTGAAAAGCTTGGGCTTAACTCTGGAGTTGTAGTATTGGGCCGTTCGCTGTTGATATCTCGCCATGCGCACCCGGACGACCTCTCTTGTCTCTTCGACGAGGTCCAAATTGCTCCTGAGCTGGGAGGAATTGGTATCGGGGTCGTAATGCTCCACCCTCGGAGAAGGCAAGCCGATCTCCAATGGGATGACGGCCTCAGTGCCGTATGCTAGGTTGAAGGGGGTCTCTCCCGTGGGCAGTCGGAACGTGGTCCGGTACGCCCAAAGGACATTGTACAAGTCCTCGACCCACTGTCCTTTGGACCGATCAAGCCTAGCTTTGAGTCCCTGCAAAATAGTTCGGTTAGTTACCTCAGTTTCCCCGTTTGTCTGGGGATGGGCAACCGAGGTGAAGCGATGATCAATGCCGAGCTCAGAGCAAAACTCCCTGAAATGAACATTGTCAAATTGTCGACCATTGTCAGATATAAGGATACGGGGTAGTCCGAATCGGCAGATTATAGACTTCCACACGAAGTCCCGCATCTTTTGCTCGGTGATCCGGGCAACAGGTTCGGCCTCGACCCATTTGGTGAAGTAGTCGATGGAGACGACCAGGAACTTTCTCTGTCCGGTGGCCAGGGGAAAGGGCCCCAGGATGTCGATCCCCCATTGGGCAAACGGCCAGGGGGCGATGATGGAGGTCAGCAGAGCTGAAGGTCGGCGCTGGATATTGGCGTTTCGTTGGCACCGATCGCACTTGCGGACGAAATCTGTTGCGTCCTTCTGGAGTGTGGGCCAGTAGTATCCCTGCCGCAGGATCTTATGGGCCAAGGCTCGACCCCCCAGGTGATTTCCGCAGATCCCTTCATGGACCTCTCGGAGGGCGTAGTCCGCCTCGGAGGGGCGGAGGCATCTGAGAAGGGGAGAAGTAAATGATTGTCGATAGAGTTTATTCTCGTACAAGACATACCGGGGAGCCTGGCGCTTGATTCGGCGAGCCTCCGTCTCGTCATGAGGTAGAGTTCCGTCCTGAAGATAGCAGACGAGCCCGTCGATCCAGCTTGGCTCGGAGTCGATGCACATAGTGGGCTCGGGTTCCTCCGTGCTGGGGACCCGAAGATACTCGAGCGCTGTTCCCTTGGGAAGCTCGCTCATGCGGGAGGTGGCCAGTTTGGATAGCTGGTCTGCCCTGAGGTTTTCCGCTCTGGGAATATACTGAATATTGAAAGAATTCAGGGCAGATGTGAGTTCCCGCACCTTTTGGAGATACTTTTGCATGGATGGCTCTTTAGCTTCAAAATCTCCTTGGACCTGGTTCACCACCAGCTGGGAGTCGCTGAAGGCCGTCAGGTCTCCCACTTTTAGTTCTTTCGCCAGCTTGAGCCCGGCGATGAGAGCCTCATACTCGGCCTCATTGTTCGAGGCCGGGAACTCGAGGCGCAGAGCTTGCTCGGCCACCACTCCATCTGGACTGGTGAGGATAAGTCCGGCCCCGCTGCCCCCCGGGGTCGAAGACCCATCCGAGTGCAGGACCCATGGCTGCTTCGGGGTCTCCTCCACGGACTCAGATGGCGGCTCGGGGTCGTCCGGAAGGGTGCACTCCACGATGAAGTCGGCGAGTATCTGAGCTTTGACAGCCGGCCTGGGCCGATATTCTAGGTCGAATTCCCCGAGCTCGACCGCCCATTTGGCGATCCTCCCCGCACGATCCGACCTCTGCAATATCTGCTTCATAGGCTGGTCGGTTAATATAGCTATCGTGTGGGCTTGAAAGTAAGGCCTGAGTCTCCGAGCCGAGATGATGAGAGCGAAGATGGTCTTCTCAAGTTTAGAATATCGGGTCTCAGCATCCCTGAGAACCCGGCTGGTGTAATAGACCGGCTTTTGGAGCTTGTCTTCTTCCCGGACGAGGACCGAGCTTACTGCAGCTGGGGAGACGGCCAGATATAAGTAAAGAATTTCGCCCTTCTGGGGCTTGGTGAGCAGCGGGGGAGAGGCCAGAAGGCTCCGAAGCTCTTCAAAGGCTTGCTGGCATTCTTCTGTCCACCGGAAGTCTTTCGGCCGTTTGAGGCTCTTGAAGAAGGGGAGGCAACGCTCGGCTGATCGAGAAACAAACCTTCCCAGGGCGGCTACCCGCCCCGCGAGCCGCTGCACCTCCTTAACTGTCTTTGGAGGCGACATCTCTTGCAGTGCCCGGATTTTCTCCGGGTTGGCTTCAATTCCGCGTTGGGTCACTATGAAACCCAGGAACTTGCCCGAGGTGACTCCGAACGCGCACTTCGCCGGATTGAGTTTCATTTGGTATTTTCTGAGCTTGGCGAATGTCTCGTTGAGATCGGCTATGTGGTGTTCCGCCGCTTGGCTCTTTACCAGCATGTCGTCCACATAGACTTCCATGTTCCGGCCGATCTGGTCTTTAAAGATTTGGCTGACCAGTCTCTGATAGGTGGCCCCAGCGTTTTTCAGGCCAAAGGGCATCACCTTGTAGCAGTAGGTGCCCTTGTCGGTGATGAAGGCCGTCTTCTCCTCGTCTTCTGGCGCCATTCGGATTTGGTTGTATCCTGAAAAGGCGTCCATAAAAGTTAGCAGTTGGTGTCCTGAAGTGGAGTCGACGAGCTGGTCGATGCTCGGGAGAGGGAAGCTGTCTTTTGGGCAGGCCTTGTTCAGGTCGGTGTAGTCCACGCACATACGCCATTTTCCGTTGGCCTTTTTACGAGGACTACGTTGGCGAGCCAATCCGGGTAGGAGACCTCCCGGATGAAGCCGGCTCCGAGGAGTTTGTCCACCTCCTCGGCCGCAGCTCGTTGTCGCTCAGGGGCGGAGCCTCTTTTCTTCTGCTTTACAGACCTGCTGGTTGGCCTCACCTGGAGTCGGTGGACCATGACCTCGGGGTCAATTCCTGGCACGTCCGCGGGCGACCAGGCGAAGACGTCAGCGTTGTCCCGCAGGAAGCTGACGAGGCGATTCCTCTCATGGGCGCCGAGGCCGGAGCCAACCTGCACGGTTAGCTCGGGAAAATTTTCTTGTAGTGGAATTTGAATAAGGAGCTCACCGGGCTCTACTTGCTTCTTCCAGAGGGTGTCCCTCGCATCGAGGGTTTCTATGGGCAGTGAAGGGCCCATCGGGCGGTCTGGTGCCTCGGCTGGTTGCTTTACTGTGTGGGCCGCCATGTAGCATTGCTTGGCGACCAGTTGGTCTCCGCGGACCTCGCCCACTCCTTGGCCGGTGGGGAACCACATGAGCAAATGGCGAGTTGAAACCACGGCTCGAAGGGCGTTTAACCCTGGGCGCCCAAGGATGGCGTTGTAGACCGAGGGCAGACGGACCACCAGGAAGTCCATCCTCACAGTGCTCTCCCGGGGGGCGAGGCCAACTGTGACAAGGAAGCTAGCCTCACCTTCAACCGGGACCGCATCTCCGGTAAACCCGACCAGCGGGGCATTGATTCTCCGGAGGTGTCCTTCTGTCAACCCCATTTTTTGGTAGGCATGGTAGTACAAAATGTTGGCTGAGCTTCCATTGTCAACTAGGACACGCTTTACATCAAACCTATTTACAATCATTGAGATGACCACAGCGTCATCGTGAGGGGTCTCGACCCCTTCTAAGTCCTCGTCCGAGAACGAGATGACTTCATCAGTGCGTGGGCGCTTCGGGGGTGCTCCCTGGGCGGCTGTTCCTGCCGAGGTCCGCCCAATCATGTTGATGGTGCCGGCGATAGGCCTGTTGCCGCCAGGATTTTCGGTTGGTGCGACATTCTCCGCCGGCCTCCTTTCCTCATGTCGGTTCCTCACGAACCGGTTGAGTACTCCCCGTCTGATGAGCGCTTCTATCTCGTCCCGGAGTTGGAAGCAGTCCTCCGTGTCGTGCCCGCGATCTCGGTGGAAGCGGCAGTACTTCCTGGAATTTCGGGGAAATCCCGTGTCTCGCATAGGAGGCGGGGGTCGGAAGAAGTCCCGACCCTCAATTTCCATCAGGATCTCGGCCCGAGGAGCATTGACGGGTGTATAGTTCTCGTACCTCGCCTGGTACGTCCGGGGCCGTGGTGGAGACCTCGGACGAGGAGGTGTCCTCTGCTGAGGTCGCCCCTGCTGACGGGGCGGGCTCCTCAGTCTGGGGAGATTCTTCTCTCGGCGGGGAGACCGGCTCCTTTGTCGACCGCGCTCCTCGCGGCGCTTCTTCCGCTTCTTCGAGGTGGGCTCGATTGCCCCCCGCCTGGAGGCGACTGCCTCCTCGGCCTTGGCGTACTTCCGGGCTCGGGCCAGCATTTCGGTGAAGTCGGCCGGGAAGCTCTTCTCGATGGAGAAGAGGAATCGGTAGGAGCGGACCCCAGTCTTCAGAGCCGACATGGCTATCGACTGGTCTAGCTCGCGAACCTCCCATGTGGCGGCGGTAAAGCGGTCCAGGTACTCTTTGAGGGACTCCCCCTCCTTCTGCTTGATGTCCAGGAGGGAGTCCGATGTCCGTCGCTGGCGCCGGCTGGCAGCAAAGTTGGTGGCGAACTGCCTGCCGAGCTGCTCAAAAGAGGACACCGTGTTCGGCTTCAGACCAGAGAACCAAAGCCGAGCGGTCCCTCGGAGGGTTGCTGGGAAGGCCTTGCAGAGTATGGCCTCCGAGGACCCTTGTAGGGCCATGAGGGCCCGATAACTCTCCAAGTGGTCGAGGGGGTCGGTGATTCCGCTGTAGGGCTCCACCTGAGGCATTTTGAACCTCGCGGGAACTGGCTCGTCCTCGATCTGGCGGGAGAAGGGGGACTTGGTAGTAAACTCAAAGTCCCCTTCCTGTCTTGCCTTCTTGCTGTGGAGTGCCGCAATCTGGCGCTCCAGATGCTCGACTTTTCGGTCGAGCTCCCCCACCCGTGGGATTGTCGCTGTGGTTTGCGCCAGCTCACGGTGATCCGGGGCTGACTCCGCCTCAGAAAGTTGGGGTCTCCGGTCGAAACCTTCTCCCGGTAACTCTCTCCGGGGAGAAGCTCGTTCTCCATTGTTGGCTCTGGAGGAGCCATGCAAATTTTGGCTGGGGAGAACCGGGCCGTTGGGGAGACACTCCGGCGGGGCCTGGGCCTGCGGGGGAAGTGCCGGTAAAGCCTCCACGCGCCGCAGGCCCTGAACGGCGGCGGCCAGGGCCTGGACTTGCTGTGCCAGGGCATTGAACTGTTCCGGCTGGACCTGAGGAGCTGGGTCAGCCGGAGTTGGAGAATTCTGGACGGAGTGTCCAGGACTTTGCGGGGGACGCCGGGAGACGTTAGAGGCTCCCTTACTTCTCAACTTCATGACTGCTACTCGGGCCCTTCCTCTAGCGCCAACTGTTGCTGGAAATTGGACCCGGGGGCAATCTTCGGTCGAGGAGAGGGAGCGACTGTTAGTCCTCACGGCGGGGCGGCGGTCTGTCGGCGGGCGGCGTCCTCCGTCCGGGGCGGTCGGAGAGATGGAACAGCAGGTCCTCGCAGCGGGGCGGCGATCCGTTGGCTGGCGGCGTCCTCCGTCCGGGTGCCTGCACACGAACCGGTGGCCGGGTTCTCCGGCGCCGGCCCTCCGACGCTCAAGTCAGGGAGGGGGCAAATAGTGGGGAGAAGGAGATAAACAGTGATTTTTGGGTGTATGAATGTTCCAATCCCCTCTTGAGAGGCCAAGGCTCCCTTTTATATGCGGGGGTCGGTTTACCTGTGATGTAACAGGGCGAGGCCGTAGTACGGCTTGGCATGTTGTTCAGGTCGGCGCTCGGTCAGGCGAATCATTGCACTGATGTCGGCGGTATGGCCGAGATCAGAGACTTATCATAGTCGACTAGACCCTGCTGGGTCGATTTGCCGTGGAGAGCTGGGGATCCGTAGATGTCAGGAGCCATGCGCATTTATTATGGAGTAAGTCGGAGATCCGCATTTATTATGGAGTAAGCCGGAGATCCGCATTAATGGTGGAGTAAGCCGGAGATCCGCATTTATTGTTGAGTGTGCCGGAAGATTACAGCGGCCATGCGCAATAAATGCTGGAGGGGTGTTAGAGTACGGTCCTCGGACATCGGGGTTTCTCTTAGGTCGGAGGTTTCGGGGTCGGTCGTCTTGTGGCCGAGCGTTCCGAGGTCGGACGCTGACTTCGGCTGTCCGGGGTCGGAGGTTGTACGGCTTCTTAGGGGCATTTATGTCATTTGGGGGGAAACTTTATTCCCCCCAACAAATATTATAACAACAAAAGTAAGTAATCATTTCCTTGTACAAGGTTAGTGATATATTGTTTTTCTTTTTGAGGTTCTTGAGTATAGCACCTTGTATGGATAGTACCATATGTAAAACCTTAGAATAGCAATGTTCATATGTGACATGTCTTTGCCAGCAAACTAAACTAAGCCTACAGGGCTAGATTCAAAAACATTTGTCACTTGAACAAGTCCACTTGGATAATGAATCTTAACAAGCTTGCTGTAACTTCATGTTTTAATTTGGCATCTCTTCATACCCGGGACAAACAAAACTGCGTTCCAAATTATACAAGCTCAAAGGAGAAAGGAGCAAAAGTCATCACTTTGAAACGGAAAATGCTTCAGGGTTCATTGGATTCACACCTGCTGATTTAATAACTCCACAATCAACAAACTCCCTTCTAAGAATGGCAATGGATAGAGTACACACAAATTTTTTCCTTTCGTACCGAACTCATTTAAAATTCTACTATCTAAATTGTCTTAAAGTTGATTAAAAATTTGCCCAAAAATTTCAAACTTGTCCCATCAAAAAATGGTAAATCCATTGGAACCCGAACCTATCCCATTAATCTTTATTCGAACCAAGTTATTTAGCTTGGATGGGGTACCCAACTTAAAATTATAAAGAAAGAAATAAATAAATAAGAAAGGAGAAGAGGGGGGGGGGGTAATATCAACTAAAAATGAGTATAAATAATTTGGCAAATAATCTAAATAAAAATAATTTTTATAGCATAGATTTTAAGGTGGAGGTGAGTTCAAAGTCCCCTCACAATATATATTTTTATAAAATTTTATAAAAAATATATTATATATAATCGGGTTTGGGTAGTAGGTACCCGAGGCACAAATCCAAGATCTATCCCAAACCCTAATCAGTTTTAATTTTACATTCCAAGCACGTTCCAAATCTTATAGGATTTTACTACACAGATCCTACAAAGGTTTGGGATGGGTTGGATATCCAAAAAAAAATTTGCCCAGCTGCCATCCCTACTCCCTATCTTTGGCAACAAATCCTGCATGTTGTACCAATCTTTTTTTGCCACATGGCAAGAGAATTGTTTGTATGCATATAATGAGAAATTGTAGCATTACTCCAAAGTGCAATGATAACATCACTATTTTAGTTATCTCGATAGAAAAAATCATGCTTTTATTATCCCGTCTTTCTTGGTCGTTTATTCAAAGAAGTTATTATAAATATGGCAAGAAATTTGCATTAATAAGCAATGAGATTGCTTTCTTTGTTCATGGAAATAATGTCTTACGAAGACCGGGTATGTAGAACGATGGAAGAGAAGCAAACCAAACTATACCCTCAAAGGGAATAGTTTAAATTAATTTGGATGATTTTGTTGACCACGAAAGCTTCAGTACTCCTAGTTATGCATATGTAAAAAGGATCGAGCTAGAGTACTAAGCTAAGGCACATAAGGAGTATGATGGACTTGATGGATAAAATCAAAGATGAAAAATTGCAAATTCATCAAGAGGAAAATTTTCTCCCTCCTTTGGAAAAGAAAAAAAATGCAAATCCAACATGAAGTATGAGTTATAAGTTAAAACCTAATCCTTCTCAAAAGCTAGGAGATATTCAACTTCTTATTTGTCTTCAAACCACATACTTTGGCTTTTAACGTCTAGGGTAATTCAATGGGACAGTTATGGATATGATAGATTAAATCAAAGATAGTGATTTGGTAATCCATCCAGACAGGAGTTCTTTCCCTCCTTTTTCCCTGAAAAAATGCAAAGCCTTCATTTTGTACTAGTAAGGAGATATAAGTTAAAACCTAAATAGTCCATCGGAGAGGGCGGGAGGTATTCAAATTTTCTTGTTGCTTCAAACCAAATATTTTGATTGCTTTTAACTATTAAAGTTCAATGGGGAAAAAGAATAGTTTAGAGATATGATATTAAGATAGACATGTCATAACTAAAAATAATTTTTGGAGAAATTAAAATTATAACTACAAATTATGGATAGAAGTTTGACATGCATGCAAAATGTTAAGGAAGATTAAGTTCTCTTTGTCAACGTCGCCTCTCATGGTGTGCGGGGTGATGATAGTGACGACATGGCAAAGGTGACAAGGTTAGGTGGTTGCAAATAAGGCAACCATGCTAATGAGGTGTTACTAGAATATGTTATTAGCGTTGGTGATGTTGAGACAATGGAGGGAGAGTGACAATGGAGGTACCGTCCAATGATGAAGCTGACAATGGTGGATTTTAGGGCCCCAAAATTATTCGCTAAGATAGATAGGAGCAATAAGATTAGATGTAGATATTGGCGATCATATCAGCAACGCTAAGTGGACAAATATATCATTTAAGATATACTTGCCACGAGTGGAAACATGGTATGTGTTGCATCCAAATGCTTTTCCCGCTAAAAAAAAAAAAAACAATTCACAAGTCTAATACTAATACATAATTAAATATCTTGACGTGCAATACTAAAATTACAAAAACGATTAAGAATCAAAATTTCAAGCTAATTAATTTTTTTCCTCGAATGTTAGTTGGATGTTTGCACCATCTACTAGTCTTGCAAGCAACTTAAATGCTTACTTGTATCTATACCTGCCCCAAATGCCATAATTTTCTCTCAAGTATCCCAAAAAAAATACAAAAGAATAGATATGTTTGTAGTATTTTTTTGTAAATCAGGTTTCTCTTGCTTTGGAAGCTGGCTAACATGAACTGGGCTTCATGTGGGATAAACATTATTTAGCACCAACTCATTTTCTTGACTTCATGTTTAAGAAACGTATTCAGTACCTTCATCCCCTTCTACTGTTCCTCTCTAATGCTGCACACCCAAAACAAAAGGGTTCCTTTCTAACGATTTTGCCGAAAAAATCATTGACTTCATGTTGGAGAAACATATCCTTAGAACAATTGTCTAACCACCTAAAGCTTGGAAGAAAACAAAGTACTCCATTTTTTTTCTCAATTCTTTTTGTGTAGGGTGCCATTCAAAGCCCACATGACCTATCTGCGCCACCTTTGACAAAATTTTTGTGTCCTAATGTACATGGACCTTGGCTAATAAGAAGCAGCTCCCCTCCGGGCATGGCACACTCCTTTTAATAGGCATTGGTTGTGTGACTTAGTGATCATCTAAGGACTTAGGTGAGTCTTGTTAGTTTCAAAATTCAACAATATCTCAATTGGTGAAGCAAGCTACAAGCAGTCGAGATCATTTGTTATGTATTCCATTGCAAATTGTAGTTAGATGTCCTTGCGATAGTTTTAGTCATTGGCATGCATGTCTTTTATTTTCTTCAGAAAAAGGCATATATGTCTTCTATATTACACCAGATATGTGTAAACTATTGAAGCACTACAAGAAAAAGGAGCTTTGGCGACGCTTTTTGAGGCTTTTACCGACGCTTATAAGCGTCGGTAATTTTCTTCCCGACGCTTTTCAAAGCGTCACCAAAGCGTCGGCTATGTCGGAGTGGAAAAAAAATTGCTGACGCATTTGAAAAGCGTCGCTAAAGTTATTTTTAGAAACCAAATAGTTATTTTTTAAAATTCTTCAACCAGTTCAATTAGCGACGCTTTAAAGCGTCGTCATAAATTTTTTTTACAGAAAAAAAAATAACGATGCTTTTGGTTCCATTCGAATCTAGGGTGTTCCCAGTTGGGCTTCAAGATTTCCACCATATTGACGATGCTTTTGATCATGTCTTGGCAGTGACAGTTCACAATCCCTCGAGGGCTTGGCTTTAATTCCGATCGAGCGATCCGGCGAGCGACCGTGGTGGGAGGAACGTCGGCGAGGCCATGGAGTCGGGATCGATGAAGCCCTCGCCGCTGGATCTGTTGTCGGCGATCCTCACCGGGAAGTTTGGCGTTGAAGGGATGTCGCAGGAGACGGGGGGCAGCGTTGATCGCCGAGAACCGGCAGCTGCTGATGATACTGACAACCTCGATCGCGGTGCTCGTGGGGTGCGCCATCGTGTTCGTGTGGCGGCGGTCGACCGGGAAGAAGGCGAGCCGGCCGGTGGAGCCGCCGAGGCCGCTGGTGGTGAAGACGGACTTGGAGCCGGAGGTGGATGACGGGAAGAAAAAGGTCACCATATTCTTCGGCACGCAGACTGGCACCGCAGAAGGGTTCGCCAGGGTTCACAATCCCTGGTGCGATTGGTACCTTGGCGGGGGAGAAGGAGGAGGGATCGGGGGCTTGGGTGGCCTGAGAAGGCATGAAGCCGACGCCGGAGAAGAGGGAGGAGCTCCATCGAACTCCATCGACACCGGAGAAGAGGGATCGGGGGCCTGGGTGGCCGCTCTCTCTCTCTCTCTCTCGCTTCTTGGAAGGATGGGTTTGAGGGATCGGGAGAGGGGAGGGGATTTGTAGAGAGGAGGGGGGAGTGGGCGAGCGGCGGAGAGAGAAGGGGAGGGGGGCGGCTGGATGGGTTAGGGATCGGGAGGAGGGGAGGGGGGGATAATGGCCTCCGACGACGCTTTCTAAAGCATCGTTGGGAGGAAAAAAATAAAAAAAAAGGATTTTTGCTTCCGCCGACGCTTAAAAGCGTCGGCCCAAGCCACGGATTGCGACGACGCTTATAAGCGTCGGCGGAAGCCAGACTTTCTGGGAGAAAAAATAAAAAACAAGGATTTTTGCTTCCGCCGACGCTTAAAAGCGTCGGCCCAAGCCACGGGGTGCGACGACGCTTATAAGCGTCGGCGGAAGCCAGACTTCCAAAAACTTTACCGACGCTTCTACTTAGCGTCGGCAGAAAAAAGTCGGGAAAGATAGTTATTTTTGTAGTGAAGCTTACGGAGGGACAGCTGGATGAGATTCATGAGGGCAAGGAATATGATGCTGCTATCTTGATCACAACTAAACATCGCTTGTCCATGCAAACCATCAAACACGTGTTTATACTTAAGAGGAATCCAAAAATCAGGCTTTGCTATATTGCTAGACCATATGTGTGCATATTGGCCTTGTGAATTTAGTGTTTCGAGCACTTGCACATCGATCTATATCGGATTTAGGTCCAATTGGTGTAAATAATGTTCCATTTTGGTTATCTCTATAGCTAAGTTACGATCAACTAAAATTAAACTATATTTTCCATTTATGAATTCAAACATGACCTAAAATTCAATGAGTTTGATGCAGGCTAGATCATCTAGTTCAACCTATTCGAGTCGAAACTATTTGATTCGTTAAGTGAATAATGACCACAAATGAAGGAATTCGGAATCGGAGCCCTCAGGCTATCACACATAGTTTGCTTTGTTGCCTCAAAACGTATCTCCATTAATCCACTCTTCAAATATTTTTTCTCAAAATCAATTCTTGAAATGTAAGGTATAAGCTATCCGGGGCTCTAGTTGGTCAAACTACGTAATGTAAGCCTGCCCATATTGGCTGCCCTTCCACTGGTTCCCGTGGGTCAAAGCCATCTCCACACCGGTTCCCCCTGTGGTGCCCAAACACAAAAAGGCGGCTTTCAAGGCCGTTCCCTAAAAGTCCGAGACGAAAAGTTACGCGTGTTTATTTAAAAGCCCCCAAACGGCGCAGCTCTTGCGTGGGAACGACGGAACGTTAAGAGTTAGAATCCAAGCACTAATTCCAAACTGCTCCTAATCCTCCCTAGGTCAACTTTTTCCCTTAAACAAATTATCACTTTTTTTTTAGGGATAGGAATCAGCACATTTGTTGGAAGAAAGTTTTAGGCAGTATGGAACTTGGAAGGGCACTAAGACCATTCCTCCATTTCTAGATGGCCCATGGGTTCATGTCATCATGCATCACCCACTTACAAACGAGCCATTAGGTTTCAACCATGTGGTGAGTAATCCATCCCATCCCCCAAGCCAACACCCCCATTTAGTTCCTTCAAAGTTTCAAACTTTTATTAGAACCATCTAGAGTACTCCCTTTGAATCCCCACCTTAAATTCCCCCCCAATCCCTCCCACCACCTTTCCCCCATCACCCTCCCATATCCCTTCCTCTCCCTCCTCAATCTCCCTCATGGCCCTATAAATCTTGAACCAAACTCCAAGAAAGAACACATCTCTTGGCTTTCTCTCAACCAATACCTTCGACTCAACTCAAAACTCTGTCTCAAGTACTAGCTTCACCTTGTTTCATAGCCAAATCCAGGTGGCCAACAAGAAGACTTGGTAGTTGATAGCCATGGGCACTTTGGTAGGCCATGTAGCCCCAGGGTTTGGGTTCTTAGTAGTTGGGCTATGGCACCTCATCAACCACATCAAACTCCACTCTCTCCACCCCAGCTCCTATGTTGCACCCCCATGGTTCCCCACCCCAGTTTTTAGATACCTTGAGCTCATCCTGATAATACTCGGCAGCCTTGCCTCCATCGCCATGGAGCTCGTCATCGGCCCAGAGACCCATCAGCCCTTCGACACCGACGGAACCATCCCCTCCAACCACCTCCACAACTTCGAGCACGCCTCCATCTCCCTCACCTTCCTCATCTACGCCGCCTTCGCCATCGCCTTCGACCGCATCAAGCTGAGGCAGCGCGCCGGGATGACGCAGCTCCTCGGCGCCGTCGCCTTCGGCCAGCAACTGCTCCTGTTTCACCTCCACTCCGCCGACCACATGGGCGTCGAAGGCCAATACCATTGGCTCCTCCAGATCGTGATCGCGGTGTCGTTGGCCACCACCTTGATCGGGATCTGGCTGCCGAGGAGCTTCATGGTGAGCTTCGTGAGGTCGATGAGCATCGCGTTCCAAGGTGTTTGGTTCATCGTCATGGGCTTCATGCTGTGGACTCCGAGCTTAATTCCCAAGGGATGCTTCATGAACTCGGAGGAGGGGCACCAAGTGGTGAGGTGCCGCAGCGGCGAGGCCCTCGACCGCGCCAAGTCGCTGGTGAACATCCAATTCAGCTGGTACGTGGCCGCCATGGCACTGTTCTCCATGCTGCTCTACTTGTTCTTGACCAAGAGGTACCCCGAGGCGCCGGAGTACCTGCCGTTGGTGGAGGAGGGTGTTCAGGAGGAGGATGAGGACTTGGAATCCCAGAGGAAGCTCGAGGAGTCTGATAGCTTTGTTCATGCGGGAAAGGGGATGAGGGCCATGGAGCTTGAGAGGTAAGTGGAAGGAAGGGTCTTTTTCTTTCTTTTTCATCACTCAGCCTTCTTTTATTTGGTTTTCAAGGTGTTAATGAGATGGAAAGATCGATGCAGCTGGTGCAAGCTTAGGGGATTCTTTTTTTGGTTGGAGCCTTCTCTGGTTGGATGTATAGAAAGTGGGGTTTTTATTTGATCTTGAAACAATTGTATCAAACTTTCTAGTGCACTTTTAAGTTGTCACAATGTGAAATCAATATCTTGGCTATGAACGGACGCTGTTGATGGCAATGGCTAATGAAGGAGGTACAACCAAATCGGAGATACGGGTTTGTGTTGGGCTAAACATATTAAATATATGTCATATGACTCGCATGTTGCCACATATCACCTCTCCTTGTGCTAGACAATACAGGGAAGTTTCAGAAGCTCAATTGAACCCCACCAAATCCACCTACTCCCAAAAAAAAAAAGTTGTGCTTTAACCATCCTAAATATAGTTTGATATAAAACTCCAGGACATCAACGTCTACTCTAGGAGGAGAGAGATGCCACCGTCAAAATGGGGGTTTTGTATCACCACTATATAGTTTTACCAAGGTTTTAGCTACTTGAGCAAGGGAAAGGACCCTATACATCGTTGACATGTTAGTAAATGGGATGGGCTTAATTGAACCAGAGGGTTTATTGGGCAGACCATCAAAATCAATAATAGACACAGCACAACATACGCACTATTTTAAGTCCTATCATGATTGAGGACGATTGTATTTCCAAGGCAATTTCAGATGGGCCAATCAACTCAAGGCACTAGCAATTACTTTGAGCAAGAATCTCTCCAGAACAAGGGAGCATTGTTTGTGAAATCCAATCAAAAAGGCCTAAAAGTTGTTGCCTCTGAGGTATGGGCATTCTTTTCAATGTCCTGATAGGTAAGCTCGGCGGCTGCTCCTGATCCACCGTGTGCTGGAGCCATTGCATATTTTAATTGGTTGATCCTTTTGGTGAGCTATAGCCGATTTGGAGACTTATCAAAGTTGTAAAGTAATGCTAGCCAGACCCAAAATATGGCATGCTAAATTGGCTATGATATAGACATCCAACTAGATTATCTAAATTAAGCAATGCATTTTGGGATTAAAGAGGACAACTCATCTACCTCCCCAACCCAACCCCAAGCCGCATGTAAAGGAGACCAATCTCTATCTCAACTCCCTCTTACCCTCACCTTGCTCCCGACCTTCCTCCGGCCATGCTGCTATCGCCGGCCACCTCACCACCTATGGTCCAATAACCTATTTTGAACTTTTTAGTAATCTTAAAACTTTCTAAAATGTTTAGCTAGCATCCAACTCAACATGCCATATAGGAAGTTCCAGCAATCTATCCCACATTTGGGTTTAACTGGCGCCTTCCAAGGTTAAATTCTTGTGCACTGCACTAACAGTGCCCATGATGTCCATATATGTCCATTACTTGGACTGCAACATGGGAGGAGCATGAGGTGGAACTTAAATCAAACGGTAGATCAACTTGTGACATCAAAGCCTCTGAAGAAGGATGTGGGATTGCCAAAATAATGGACAACAATTTAGATTTTAAGAGGTCTGTGCATGTAAGAAAATATAAAATATATAAATAAATCTATCTCATCCTATCAGCTTAAGCTTTTGGAACAAGTGGTGATTTTAACATAGTATCAAAACAGAGGTCCTGAGTTCAAACCCAGTCTCCGCACTCTTTAACCCATTATTAAAAATTTTCACATATTGGATTCACCCATTAAAAGAAAGTCTGGCCCACATGTGAGGGAGAATATAAGAAAATATAAAAAAAAAATCTGCTTTTGGAACAAGTGGTGATTTCAACAATACATGTATTTAGATTGAATGAATGAATGATCTTGACCATTCTTGCGATAGACTAATTTGGAAGATTGAAATAACTGATATGCATCCAAGATGGAGACTTATACCATTCTGCTGCCAAGGGATTCATCCATATGAAGGCCTAAATTTAGAGCCACAGGGAAGGTTGCAGTGGCTCCTTGGCTCATGACTCCATCCACTCAAGCTGCTCCCACTTGGAAGAGGAGCCAGCCACCACTAGTCATCCTTTGTTTGACAAGGAGGAGAAGAAAAAGAGAGACTATCCTTTCTTGTA
Organism: Phoenix dactylifera; assembly: GCF_009389715.1. Taxonomy (NCBI): domain Eukaryota; kingdom Viridiplantae; phylum Streptophyta; class Magnoliopsida; order Arecales; family Arecaceae; genus Phoenix; species Phoenix dactylifera. The sequence goes on from NW_024068236.1 coordinate 174,558, forward strand.
GGCAAACTATCAATCATGAGATAGCGTGGGCGTAGCCCATTGGTTTGTTAAACTGCTTCAAAAAGTTCTTTAGTCATCCTTGAAAAGGATTCTGCTGGAAAGTGAAGTCTATTATTTTTCCTAACCAGAAATGAGGTTATCCGAGAACAGAGCTCAAATTTTAGACTTTGTATTAGGCTAAGTAGCAAAATAAACTTAAGCCTCTGACCTAAAGCTTATTGTGATGGTCCAACACCAAAAGGAGCAACTGTGGATAGTGCCATGGGAATTCCAGGTGCTTAATCTTTTTGACAGGCAACACATGAATATTCTTATTCAATGGTAATTGATACACTACCATTCATGCATTGATTGCGATGTTAAGAGCCACCAAGACCGTAGCATTGGATTCGCTCTCTGCAATTGGTATTCTTTACGTTTCTTTATTTGTTCTCTCTTTTTGATTTTTGTATTCCCATTTTCTATAGCGTGAACGACCTTCTTTTCTGTATGGAATATTTCAAGAAACATGTTCTAATATCATAATCTTTTTATCTGAATTGTTTGAACTATCAAAGAAATTGTTGCTGGATACCGTGGGCTAGATGGCATCAGGTTCTGGAATTCGGTGTCTTCTCATGGACAAGATATTCGGTTTGATGTAAGAGAGATGGCTTCTTTATTACGATGATTCAATTTAGAGGCACATGTTTGTTGTTGGCAGCCATTGGAAGAATGATTAGTGAGAGGGACATGTACCAGACTTTTGGTCCGAACTAAGTTTTGGATAAAATTATACTTATCTAATAGGCTTAAATTTTGATGCAGTAGATTAAATTTTAATAGATATCTATTTTTACACTTATAAAATAAAGTTTATGAGCAAGATTTATTGTTCTGGTTGCTATCGATACATATCGATTGTACTATACCAATATATAGTATGGGAATGTCCCAATAATCAGTATAGGATAATTGGTATGGAAATCGGTACTGAGATAACGACCTAGCTTCTGGGCATCTATTCTTACATGAGTCGGGATATATGTCCTCGAATCTTTTCCTCTGTATCATAATTTTAGCTACTCTCCTTCTATCAAATAAAGATATCCTTTCGAAAAGGTAAATTTAATATGTGAATTGGTAATAAGATAAATTTAATCAGATTAGGAGATCATAAATATCCATATTTCCTTTTTCTTTTTTTTTTTGCTAAGGCGAAAAGGAGGGGGGGAGGGGAGAACCCCACCCACGTAGCAGTCCCCACTAGGCAACCTTCCACTAGGAAATGTTTGATGCCGGTAGAAATTTTCTCATACCCTCTCCAACCCCTAGGTTATCCCATGTGTGAGTACGTTACCCCAACTCCACCTCAGTGCCAGCTGGACCAAATAGCGGTCCCATCGAGCGTGTCCAGGCGGAGGGCATCCGGTCCCTACATTTAATCGACGTCCGCGTGTTTCGAACCTGAACCGCGCTGGTGGAAACAAAGCCCCGTTCCAACCGTGCTACCACCTTGGCGGCCATATTTCCTTTTTTTTTTTTACTGAAACAAAAGGAGGGGAGAGGAGAATTAACCCCACCCACGTAGTAGCCCCCACTAGGCTCCCTTCCACCAGGGAATGTCCGATGTAGGTAGAAAGTTTCTCACACCCTCCCCACCAGCACGGGCGAGCCCGCGTGTGAGTACGTCACCCCAGCACCACCTCAGTATCAGAGAACCAGTAGCACCCCCAATGAGCAAACCAGATGGGGGGCATCCGGTCCCCGCATTTAATCGACGCCTGCGCGTTTCAAACCTGAATCACTTCGCTGGAAACAAAGCCTCGTTCCAACTGTGCTACCACCTTGGCAGTGCGGCCATATTTCCTTTCAAAAAGAGAGCCACAATGTTGCAGAAGTACTTTTATACAAAGGTAACGGGGATCATTTGCTCCTTTACCTTCTTTAGCTCATGTCTAAAATAATGGCTGCTTTTGTCATTATAACAGCCACAATAATGGTTATAATGATTTTTTTTGAAAGTGCAGTACATGTACTACAAGTTCTAGTCTTCTTATAGGTCAACTATATTACCCTTGGGGAAATAGTGGAGCTTGGAATTTTCTCAAAAAACAAGAAGCAATGTTTGATGATTGTGCAAGCTCTTGGTGTCCATTCCTGGTGAAGAAGATTGCATGTTTTGGGCTCAAAACTAGACCAAAATGGTGCAGGCTGGGTTGGAACTCAAATCTCCTGAAGCTTGCAAGGATGTTGCAAGAAATATCCATTTCAATTCAGTGCAATGCAGATCTTGTGTCTAAGTACGATGTCGACCTAGTGCTAAGTCCGATGCTTGAGCCACTGAGACTTGAGTTTGTCCCAAATTCTAATCCCCTTTTTAGTTGGGAACAGAACTCTAATCCTGTTTGCTCGACAAGTTCTTTGTGTGGTCTATTATTGCCCAAGACATGTAGTATTGCACATATATAGCTGAGTCATCTGAAAAGAATTCTGCAATTAAATACCTAGCAGAAATATAGAATGAACCAGGTGCAAACACATTGATAAATCAACTGCAGCTCAATAGTTAGGATTGTTCTGGAGATTCAGTTCAATAAACTCGCTGCTTTCCTCCTTGAATCATGCTGCAAGTCCATTTTAAGTTCAAATCCAGATAACAGATCTGATATAGCACCCAGTTATCGACAATTTGCCAAAAGAAGAGAATGTCGGCATGAGCATCACCATACATATACATAGTTATTGATTCTCCTAACAAGACATCTAACATATGGAAAATTTCAGAGTCGAAGAAATCCAAGCCAGGGATGAATTGCCCAGGAAACACCAGACAGACATCGATCGCCAACATAACTGAGAAGTGAGACCTGCTGCTGAGACGCTGCTATGAATTACGCTGTCCCCCGCCTTTTATGATTCCCCCAACAAGGGGATGCAAGTTGGTGGAGAAGTTGAGATGATGATCCTGATGCTGGAATAAACCTCCATTAATGCTGGACACGGTTGTAACGTTGTAGCAAGTAGGTGAGCCTGTTGCACCCGTCGTGCCATTTCGCATGAGGAGGATTTCAGATCCCGGGAGGCTCCCCTCTCCACCTCCACTCAGTTGCAGCAGAGAGGACCTGGTGGCATTCTTGACTGCTGCTGGAGCTGCTTTGGTGTTTAAGAATCGCCCACCTGAACCCCTTGCTCTTTTCATAGCATTGCAGATGCTGAGACTCATGAAGGAATGGTTGAACAAGACATGCAGCAGCAGATTGTTGGAAAAGTCAAGTTAAAAAATTGTAGCATATAATAATATGCAAGGAAAATAGAAAACCAGCAGCCCTTCACATACAAAAGGGACAATGCAACTATACAATGCTTCAAAACAGACTTTATGCTACTGCAAAGAGGTATCATGGCACAAGCAAAATTTCAGTGCCTTGAGAGAAACTCATTGAAGTTTATCTCAAATTACATAGCACTTAACCTCTCGAACCTCTCAGAGCGCAAAAAAAAAAAAAAAAGAAGTTGGAAATGACATTATGAAGACCAGAGGATAGGACCAGCAAATGTATAATAAGCTACCTTTCAACCTTTGATGAGTTTATTCTGAGCCTCTAACTTGGCATGCAGTTGCCTCTGTTGCAGTATTCCAGGATATTGTTTTGCATTGACATAAACTGATTAGGGATGCTAGGATGACAGAAACCTTGCCTCTAAATTTTTTTTAAAAAAAATAACGATAAAGAGGAATCGGCAGAATGAAAACAGTGCCAGAAGAATGAAACAAAATCCACAAATAAAGAGTTTATAAGTACAAGTATGCACAGTCAAAGATGAGCAACTATTTTAAGTTATTGCAGCCATGTCCATTGGTCATCACACCAAAAATGCACCGATGAAACAGAACCATAGTTTGAATTGCAGATGAATGTACACATACAAGCACGCATTGACCAAAGTTTGGATTGCAAATGAAGAAACTTGCTTATGCACACGCATGCACACGCGTATAGTATGCATGTATATATAGTTGACGATAAATAATTAACTTTGTATAAACAGTAAAGGATGATTTTAGTTCCTTTCAAAGCACATATAAGAGAGACCACTGAGTGCCTTGCAAGCAAGAGGTTTTCCTTTAGACATGATTTAAGGGAACAAGTCTCAGATAATGAGCAAAATTAACGCCATCATAAAATTGAATAGGTAGCCATCATTAATTAATTGACGCCTTCATAAGAAAGGCAACAGACTATATTGATTGTTATTTTGGAAATCTGGGCAAAATTTTAAATACCGCAGGACCTCTAATATTTCAAATATTCATGGACTGGAAATAAAATCTCAGTACTTGTTTTTTCAGTATGTTCTTTTATTTAAAACTGAAAATTTAGATGCTACTTGTTACCTTATCCCAAACAAACATGTGGCATCAATATCCTGTGAAGATGTAAACAAATTCCTATACTCTTCACGCGAGAACAAAGAAATTTTCAGAAGACTGTTACAACGTATAACAGAAACTCAATGGTCCCAAGCATACACAATTCAAACAGGATTAAAAGGACAATTGAGAAAAAAAGCAAATCACCATGCCTAGCATGAGCATGAAAATGATCATACCATGACAATGTACATAACAAAATTTCAAAAGTAGTCGTAAATCCAGGGCAGTATCACCTTCATGAAGAACCAAACACTATTGATTAGAATAGTTAATAGAAGGAACTTGAAACATAAATTCCCTTTTTCTTCTTGCCAGGACTGTGACATGCTTTAAGAAATGTTATAAAAAACAAATAACCTTTTCTGCTCATGCTGTCTCCCCCACTCAACTTCTGCTCTTTATCACAAACAAAGATCCAGCAGTGGGCAGTAGACATATATGACGTAAGAAAGATGTGTCTAAGAGAAAGTATGGCAAGAAACAAAAATTTGTTCAAGAATACTAACCAAAGCATGTGAACCAAAAGCAGACAGAATCCCTCCATAGTATGGATCTGTATAAGGGTATGGAACGCAAGACTGCAACAGAAATAACAAAATACCAAACAGATAAATATATGCAGATATATTCAATTGCACAAACATGTGAAAAAAAAGACATTTGAAAGTCAAAATAATCAATTTTAAGTTCCACAAAAATTATGTGAACTCAAAATAGACTGGCTAAGATCAATTTTTTGAGGAAGGACAGCTGCTCCCAGAGTTAAAACTGGCTTCATATGACCTTCAACCTGCTTCTCAGAAGTTTAATTATCACCTGCATGAAAGTACAGTAACACCATCAGAGGCTTGTGCACAGGAGAGAAAGGTGAATCAGCAAGCTCGATAAATACAGATTACAGAATATTATTTTCCTGTCAAACATCATACCCCCAAAAAGCTTCTGAATCATCTCAACTCAATCATGATTCAGAATTATACGGCAGAGAGAGAAGTCACTACATTGATCACAACAACTCAATTTTGCAAATTTAAAAACTTTAGATCCTGAATGCAGGATATATCTAATGTGTCTACAAAAGCAAAATGCAAAACGCATGCTTCCCTAGACAGTGCTACCACCTTACAAACAGAGAATATTACTCACCTAGAAAACAAGTTCCATCTTTTGGCCATTAACATAACTGTACCTGAAAATCAAAAGCTTGAACCATCAAAACTACTATACAACTTAACCTGTATATGCCTTATACCATCTCGCCCCTTGGAATGGCCACTAAATTAAAGCTGGAAATATACTGGTTCCCAAAAGTAAAATTTACAAACAAAATCACAAGAAAATGAGGATTCATTGATTGGCTAAGCAAAACACCTGAAATGTAGAGAAACTTGAAAAACAAATATAACAACCTGTATGCCTTATGCCATCTCTCACCTTGGAATGGCCAATAAATTAAAGCTGGAAATATACTGGTTCTCAAAAGTAAAATTTACAAACAAAATCGCAAGAAAATGAGGATTCTGTGATTGGCTAACCGGCTAAGCACATAACCTGAAATGTAGAGAACCTTGCAATTAAAACAAATATAACTAAAACCAATTGGGGCATAGCCAGAGCTGCTACTTCCTTCTTCATTTGGAGGTCCTAGATTTAAATCTTGTTGTTGAAGTGTTCCAGGATTTTCATCTATTGCATGTCAAATGATGCAGAGGGCTTTTGTCCCGCGGAAACTGAGTTCAATCGGTCAATTTTCAAAAAAGCAGGTGACCTGGAACCAAGTTGGCAGGAGGAAAATCCTAGAAAATAGTACTTAAAAAAGATATTTGAACACTAAACCTCCCATACAGTCACAGGACTCTCAACCACCAAGACACAAATTAATGCTATTTTGTTTTTTTTTTTTTTGGATAAGGAAAGCTATTTTGTTGTGATGGTATATTGTACTTAATTATAAAAACATTTCAATATGACTAAATGCTGTTGATTCAACTAGGTTGTGATTTAATAAACAATTCTTTCTATCAAAAGGAAAATAACCAATTCTTTTTCACCTTTTGGATATTTTCAGAACTTCACTATAGATTGTAGGGCTTGGTGCCCAAGTGGACCAAGGACCCTTGTATTTAACCTTCAAGCCTTAATGGCTGAATATTTGCATGGATAAGCTGTGCAGACTAAAGCATGAATGGACGCAGGCTGAAGCCTCCCATTCTCTATCCTTATTAAAGATAAAAGGTATATTGCAACAAGTATCTAGGTATATTTGCATGCGAAACTTGAAGTTCAAACTTAATGGTGATCAAGGAATTCGGGCAGGCAGAGGAAGAGGAGAGGGGCTGCGAATCGTCCACCTAGGTTTCTCCAATTGCTGTTGCTTTCCCATCCCCCTCGTCCACCCAGTGGAGAAAGGTGGCCTCGTTGTTCTCCGGCGGCGGCGGGGGTGGCGGCTCCTCCCCGATCGGGTAGAGGGTGCGTACGTTCGGGAGCTCGTCTTCTTTGGGCGGGAGGTTTTGTTCTGTGGGTGCGGAGGCGCCGCCATATCCGTCGACCGCGAGCACATCGCCTTGCGCGCCACCACCGCAGCTGACATCTCGGTGAAGAACCCGCCTCACTCCGCTTCGGGAAGAGCGTTCCGTTCGCTCGTTAGACTGGGCGGCTTCTTTCTTTTTTTTCCCCCCTTGCGCTCAAGTAGCCACGTGGTGAAAAATAATTGGCCTAGTCCCCACGTCACAATAAGAAAGCCCAAAAGAAAGTGCACCTACTATGGGTCGTTTCTGCCCCGTCACCATTACGTTCGCCTATGGAGACAGTGAGCAAGGCGACAGTGACCTCCAGTTGCCGGTAGCCAACCGTACGGAATCTCTAATTGTTTCTCGCTTTCCTCCGCCAATCATTTAGTTCAGCCACTGACACGTGTCAATAGGTCGGCAAGAATAAAAGGCGAAAGAAACCCATTCTACACCCAGTAAAATCATCCGATTCCGCTGCTTTCCCTCGCTCGTTTTGTCGTACTCCTTTTATCGAACAGCCCTATCCATTTCGGCCCTCCCCCCCCCCCCCTCCTTCCACTCCATGAAACCCTAAGGTCCCCGCCGGAGATCGACGGGTGAGATCCGTCCACCTGTCCCCGGCGACATGGACGCCGGAGTCGGGTCCTCCTCCCTCTTCCTCTCTCTCCTCCTGATCTCCTCGAAACCCTAATACGTAATTCTTAGGGTTGGGGTTAGGGTTTCGTAATTTCTAGTAGAGATGAAGGAGAGGCCGTAGACATAGGTAAAAAGGGAGAGCTTGAGGGCTTCAAGGGGGCGACGCCGACGCCGGTGGAGGAGGGGGAGGCGTCGGCGGAGCTCCACCTCCCGGCGGAAGTCGATTGGGAGATGCTGGACAAGTCGCGGTTCTTCCTCCTCGGCGCCGTCCTCTTCTCCGCCGTATCCGCCGCCCTCTACCCGGCGGTGGTGCTCAAGACCCGCCTCCAGGTCTCCCACCCCCTGCCCCCCTCCGCCTGCGCCGCCGCCGCCTTCATTCTCCGCCACGAGGGCCTCCATGCCTTCTACCGCGGCTTCGCCACCTCCCTCGCCGGCACCATCCCCGCCCGCGCCCTCTACATGGCTGCCCTCGAGGTCACCAAGAGTGCAGTCGGCTCCGCCCGCCTTCAGCCTCGGCCTCCCCGAGCCGGCTGCCTCCGCAGCTGCCGGCGCTGCCGCCGGCCTTAGCGCCGCCGTCGCCGCCCAGGTGGTTCTGGGACCCCAGTCGACGTCATCAGCCAGCGACTCATGGTCCAAGGCTGCCATCTCCAAGGCCCCAAATACCTCGGCGGACTTGATGTCTTCAGAAAAATCCTATCTTGTGACGGAATTCGAGGTCTCTACCGGGGCTTTGGCATGTCCATCCTCACCTATGCCCCCTCCAATGCCATGTGGTGGGCTTCCTATTATCTGTCCCAAAGGATCATATGGGGTGGATTGGGGTACTACTACTTCAGCCGCCAAGAGGAGAAGGGAGCAATGGTGGCGGCGGCGAGATGATAAGGCCGGGGTATGGGCCGGTGGTGGTGGTGCAGGGGGTGAGCGCAGCCATGGCAGGGGAGCGGCGGCGGTGGTGACGATGCCGTTGGACACCATCAAGACGAGGATGCAGGTGATGGAGGGGCGGATGACGATCGGGCGAACGGTGAGGACCCTCATGAGGGAAGGAGGGTGGGGTGCATGCTACCGGGGCCTGGGGCCGAGGTGGGCCTCGATGTCGGTGTCAGCCACCACCATGATCACCACCTACGAGTTCCTGAAGCGGCTTTCTGCAAAGAGGCAGGACGGCTTGGCCACATGACACGAGGTATATAGAAAAAATTTGCCTTTTCCTCCACTTCTTATGAATAGTTTCTTCTTTATCTTGTACACATTGACCTTTTCTCTTTCAAAGAAGGAAAGAGAGATGTGTGTAGAGAGAGCTTGGGTTGAGTTGTTGTAAAGAATGGTGTTTTTACCATGTAGATCTAATTCAATTCAGTTCATGGGGTTTTGTTTTTTATTGCCCTTTTTTGTTTTTTAAACGAGTAATTCGATGATTTGGAATGTAAGGTTGGATGGAGAATTAGTAATGCCAAAGAGATATCTTTCAATCGAAACACTCAACACAGTCTACTACTACTTCTCATTCGAATTCCCGCTTCCCAACAGCACCCTAATGAAAAAATTAACTGTGTAATTCCAAAAGCTGTAACAAAGTCTATTAGTTGAATGATATACAATGGAAACCTTCTTTCTTTCATTAGGGTTCGTTTGATTGTACATAAAGGAATTACAGAAAAGACATGAAGTTTTTATTGCTCCTATTTCTAAGTTCTTCTATGCAATAAAGTATAAAATTATTGGAAAAAAAGTTAAAAATAGTAAAAATCTCTTAAGCTGCTGGCATAAAATTTCTGTTTTTATCATGCTTTACCAATCACTTGAAAATTTTACCTGCTGAAATTCCCTTCAACATGAAAGATTTGTGGAGGTCCAGAGAGGATGTGATTAAGCTTGCCCATTGCAAAAGAATTTCTCTGTTTCTGTTGAATGGACCTCAGCAACATTACACTCCTGTTGTTTGGTTCAGAGTTATGCTTGCATTGTGAAATTGTTTGGTTCAGAGTTATGCTTTATGGTGAAATATTTAAGTGATCCAAAATGTTCTTTATGATATACATTATTCAGATTCTCTACAAAAAGCTAAGACTTCAAGTGTTTTGTAGACTTGTTGCTTGTGTATTAAATAGTGACAAAACAATGGAATTTTAACAATATGGCTAATGACTTAATTTTGTCCATGATTCCATGGTTGGTTTTTCAACAATATGACTAACGACTTAATTTTGTCCATAATTCCTTGGTTGGAAAACATGTCAATTGCTTGAACTTTTGGTCATAAATATATGTATTAATGCCCTAAAATACATGAGACATGATGGATGGTGAATAAGATTTGATCACTTTCCATGCATATTGATAAGGTATTTATTACTTGAGTTCATTAAATCTTGTCCCCTGTGTCGTTTTAACTTTTCTTACCATATTGAATGCTTTAAAAAGGCTTTTCTTGTTATCTGTTTCAGTACCTGTATAATGATGAACCCTAGACCTGTTACAAGTGGGTAGTATAATTGTTCAACCTATATCTAATAGATATTTGTAGATGTTTTCCCGAATGCTGTGTAGAGAATGCTTATGTGGTGTTAGGTTGTGATTGAGATTCTTGATGTGGTATCGTAATTAAGTGAAAAAAGAAATATAAATAGATGCCTTAAGATTCTCAAAATCTCATTCGTACCATGCAATATATTTCATTATATATTTGACTGAAAGGTTAGCCATCCATTTGATAACGGATAAGTTCGATTAGGTACTTTATTGATGAGCTACTTAGTAGTTGGACTTGTTTGTTAAAAAGATTCATTATAAATGCTCAATCTGTTTCCTTTATTGATGCCTAAAACATGACAGCAAAATGTATGATAAAAGTCAGAAGACCCTGCGGCCAGCACATTCGCAAAATATTTTTTTAAAGGAAATTTTTTTTGAGGGCATTGTTGCACACATCAAACATCTAAATATTGAACAGTATTTTGGAATAATAAAGTGGCATTGGCATCACACAATTACTGGTGCATCAAGTCTAATATAATGATATGTCTAATCCATGTTTACGGTCACATTCAGGACTGTGGTATGTGAGCACTGTGAATTTTTACAGGAAGGGTTTGAAACCATTGCCTTTCGTTTTTAGAAAATAAAGGTACTTGTTTTTCTAGTGTTATCCAACCATCATAGATAGTTCAAGTAGTGGGCTTATATATAATGGTCACTATGGGTGTTGCTGAACATAATAATTGTTATCTTATATTAGCATGCTTAATCTTAATGATATGGCCTAAGATTATCTCAGGAGCTAAACATGAGTACCGCCTTTCTTGTTAGGTAAAGCTGATGATCCACATGATCTCTCTGCTGATGCTTTTGTGTGTTGGGGTCCATATAACGATTGGTTGTTGCTCTGTTACCAATGTATTTGCATGCAACTGCGACATGGTGATGGCCAATGATATCCATAGATTAGGATATAATGTAATGGATGATTGGCTTTCGGTGAGATCTAGATCAGTCTCTAGCTTGGGAACCCTTGGATGCTTCTGGGATTGGGATGTCAGAAATTTGGTAGGCTTTTGTGTAAATGATTAACATGTGGGGCAGGAAGTTTGTTAGGGCTTATAATGATTGATAGTGATTGATAGTGAAAGCTTGCTGAGAACAATGTCCATAGCAGGATGCTAATTCAATATTTTGGTTGATTGATGTATTAGGTTTAGCTTCCATTGTCATGTAGGAATCATAATCTTTGGCATTCATTTTGTTGCTTTTTGTATTCTTTGAGACAAGATATGAATGGAAGATCACAGCTAGCTTAATTAGCACTTTTTGATGGTTGTACTGAAGACTTGGGATCTAATGTTGCCTTCATCAAGGGTAGGGAAGTCTGCAGATATAGGAGGGATATCACCATTCCATAGCTTGAAGTTCTTATAGGCCTCCTGTATATAACGAGAATAAGAGAAATTTCTTACTGGTTTCATTGATGTTATGCGCTTCATTAGTTTCACTAGTTTAATTCAATGGGTATTGTAGTTATGTGGATGAAGTATTAATGAATGTGACTGCTGTTGTGACCTCATCATGCGACACTTGTTGACCTTGTTAGGCCTTGATGATTGGAGAATTCCCATGTTAGCAAACTTAATGTGGAGAACAATTATCTTATATTAATTATAAAGACATGATCTTATGAGGTGGTTAGTTATTCTGTACTAATTTATGGTCAATATAATGGACTAATTTTCTGGGCCATTGATTTTGCATGTTGATGATAACTTCGAATGCCAAATATTGATGTCAACTAGCATCATAAACATATAAAATTGATGGAAATAACAAATAAGAAAACAGATGAAAATATACAACAAACTAATGTAGGGGACAAGTCTCATCATGTTGATTCGGGTCAGTCCTACGCTATTAGTTCATATCTAATTTCAAGTTCTCAAATGCCTTGATGACTACCTCTTCCTTCATCTTTCCCATGATGGATTTTGAAAATTAAAATCTATTATCTTTTATCTTATTTTTAAATAGTGATTCAAAATGTAAGTGTTCAGTATTTTATGATTCTTTTTGCATTTTCTGTTGAATGGGAACATCCGTCTACTGTGCCCTTGTAATGGAGGAGCCATCTCTTGTGTAATAGGTATGTAAAGGACAAATATAGTACATTTACTAGATTGCTCCCTCTTTAAAGAAAAAAATACCATGGTTTGAAAAAAACAGCTATCTTTTCTCTATCTCAATATCTATTAAATGAGTATGGGAGAGGCACTCTGTCCTCAATTTGAGAGAAAAAAATAAAGAAATGGTGAAAAAAAAGGCATTCCTCCATCTCAAATCTGAACTCCTCCATTTTTTTTCACTTGATATAAAAAATTCAAATAAAATAAATACGAAATAGAAGAAAAACAGTCCCTCCAATTCAAACCCCAGCTTCTTTTTAATGGAGGGTTAAATCCTACCAACTGTGACTACCATAGCACCTCCCAAAAAGATATGACCGGTGGCCATATCTTGACCTTTTTCAGATTTCGAGTCATCTCGTCCTTCAACTTCTGGTTCCCAATCAAAAGTCGTAGTTCCATGAGGTGACGAGGGCAAGGATGGATATCTCTGGCCGCCACCATCATTCAAAAAATTAAAAAAAAAAAAAAAAAAAAAAACAGAGATAAGCCCACGAGTTAAACCACAATAAATGTTGCGAAAGAGCACACATGAAATTTTTATTTTTCTTTTTTTTGTCCCAAGAGCTTCACTAAAATCTTCCTATAGTCAAAAAGGAGAACCAGCCACTACGCTCCCTCGCCCTGCATGGATTTTTATTATTTCCTTGTCTTTCATTGCTACGAGTCATCAACCCACAAATGATGGTTATGGTTATGATCATGTTGGATAACCATCAATCCCCTGCAAATGATTCATCACAAGGAAACACACTTTTCGCTTCCGAGGAAGGGTTACTTGCTTATCATTTCATCGAGCTCAAGAATTTGCCACCTCTGTATGGCTTCAACAACCCAACCATCAATTCTATAGAAATCACCATCTCAAAAATATTTATTACATCTCTCTTTCCACAAATTTCAGTCAGCTTTATAAACACCTGTTGTCAATTATTCATATCAGATATGCTCAACTCCAGCATCCCAGAATGCATAATATGTGATACAGGTTAGGGTCATTCCAGTGGGGTATTAGACTAGTTGATCTACGAGGCAAAAGCACCAGACAAGAATGACTATTACTTAGATTTGGCTTGGCTTGCCATACAGTAAAAAAGAGTGCTTTCCATTACAAATAAAGCTTCAGCACCTATCTGTGTATGATGCTACTTCCATCCCTGACCATATGATACCACCCCTTCAAAAGTTGGCCATCCAATTCAGGTGACTAAGCTGGGGCTGCTGATAGGCCCCGATCTGGGGTCCAGGAGGTGCCACTCCAACTCCAACTCCAACGCTCGCACCCAGGGCTGATGGGACCTGCTGGTGCACCATTTGATGGGGACTCGCGACGGAGGCCGGCTGTGGTGGATGGTACAAGCCTGGATATTGAACATTAGATGACTGTGCTGCGGCATTGAACGAAGCATGACCAGCATGGGTTGGCATGTAAACTGCATGTGGTGCTTGCCCAGATAAATTATAATATGGTGCAGATTGCAAGCTCGAAAGCTCTTGTGGCGTCTGAATCCAGATATCAGATGTCTCTGCCTGGAACATAATAGGAAACCAAAACATATTATATTATGGATCAAGTCGATCACAGTTTGGGGGGGAAAGAAAGCACGAAATTTTGTATCAAGAAGCTTAAAGATCTGTTCCAGTATGTTTCATCCATAGACATCCATGATATCAAACAATCATAGAAATGTAGCATCATCATCAAACAAATGAGCATAAACATGCAACCATCAAAGTGTAAAACTGCCTCGATTCACCTGATTGGCCAAGAAGTAGTTGTTTTCGATTCATTTTCAACCATAAATGAAATGCTGAGGATTAGATCATACCTGGGGTGTTGGAACATAGAGGCTGTTGTCTTTGTATTTTATCCTGCTTACATCTTCAAGGCCAGCAGCACTGCCAATAGTACCAGGAGAATTGATGGTGAATCCAGCAGGATTAGCATAGTTTCCATACCCGGTTGGGCTTCCTACAGGAACAGGTTTATACTGTGAGGTAGCATACTTCATGCTACTGCAGTTACGTGCGAGTTTGCTCCCGGCATCAGAAAATAGTTGTTCCCATTTGATGGATGAGGATATGCAGGGTTGTTTGAATAGTTCGGCATGGCCATTTTGTGGGACATAAACTGGAGAAAATAAGTGACGATATGGCACAAAATTCGGGTAGTGTGAGATGGGAACTTGTGGATACAACTGAGCTACTGGCTGCTGCTGTGGCTGAATTGGTGGTGGCTGCTGAACCATGGCAAAGCTTGAAGAGCTGCTGCTCATTGAATGCGAGTTCAGGGCCTGCAGGCATAAAGTGTTGAATGGTGGCAATAATTAAGGATAGAATAAAATATGCCACTTAAGGACATCTCGAAATTCTCACAATATCAGATCATATCAAGGATTGAAATTTCAGCTGCCTAAAACAACCAAAAACTAATTAAAATTTTCAGTTTCAGTCATGTTTTGGGTGGAGGAATTGTCACATGGGCAAAAAGAAGGGAAAGCTCCAAATGAATCCACTGTGATCGGCTCTATAAACAAAAGAAGTCAGGGAAAGTAGGGACAGGAAAAACAATGGACAGAAGGTTTAAAGCATAACGAACAGTTATAAGACATATATAGCAAGGAAAACAATAAAGAAGGCATCTGAATAGGTTCGGAAGCAAGCCAAGGTACCTCAGACAGTGAAGATAAACCTTGTGAGCTCACATTTTCTTCCATCATCGTCCTAAAAAATGGGGCACCATAACTCATTTGGGGGTCGTATGCCTGTTTCAAAGAAAAAAGTTATTATTTTTACAAGTATTATACTATCTTCTTTAAGCATAAATTACAATCTTACAACCAAATTGTCAAACGTGTCAGCATATCTTGAAAAACTGGCTTCCATATTTCGCATTTAAAACACAAAACAGATTCTCAACATACTTGATATTTGGACTTACCAGGAAGCTTGACAGGGTTGATGAATTCTGTAGTTGCTGTGGTTCTGCTGAACTGTAGGGAGGGCTTGGGCTTTGGACCAACCCAATTTCCTCGAAACTCCCAATATTATGAGGGCTTAAGGACCCGCTATTTTCAGGTTGTGCTTCCTCAGATTCTGTAGATGATGTGGTAGAGTCAGGTTGGGAAGTTTCTAGATTGGCCATCCACAAAATCTCCTTGGTCAGCGGCAGAGGCATCCTCGCTGGAGCCCAGTGGGCCAGTTGCTAGTATACTGCAGATATCAAATTAAATATAAGTATACTGCCCTATCTAGAACTGAACACTCAAAAAAAAAGTGACGCCAATCCTACACTATAATAGCAGTTGATGGGAGAAGGCATCCAAGCCCTCAACTATCAACTTTCAAATGGGCTTATAAAAAGAACAGAAAGCAAAGAAAAAGTCATGCAACCATATATGACTTCCCCGTTGGATAGTTAAAGCTGAGAAGTTAAATAAAACCAACAATAGTCATTTTTCAGCATTATGAGATATTAATACCAAAATCATACCATGGTTCTTGTAGGAAATACAATCAAAATATAAGGAGGAAAAAAGGCAATACCTTAGAGTAGGTTCATTGCTGGTCTCTTGTGCATTTTCAGAAGCCTGAGAAGCAGATGTGAACCCCTTGGTGGAGTCAAAACCAGCTCCAAAACTACCAAATGTCAGTTGCGTATGTTCAGACTCTGACACTTGAAGATGCTGAGGTATGATTACATGCTGAGTTTCCAAAATGTTAATTTGTGAAAGTTTCTCTGACAAGCCAGGAACATCCGCTGGGTTTGAGCTACCAGAACCATCAGCATGGGAAAAGGTTGAACCTGTTTCAATCACACCAGGACTAATCGCAGCCGCCTTCTGAATTGATTTTGGTTTCCACTCCATGTTGGACTGCATGGCTGTTTAACCAAATATTCAGAATTTGTATGTAACAAAATCAGTATAGCAGACATAATTGTTCCATCTACTCAGGATTGACAATTTATATCATTTACAATATATAATTTAACATCTATAAGTTCAAGCCCAAATTTGTACACGCAAGTTTACCTCAAAGCTTCTCAAAACCTGAGATATAATAAATTTCCTTTTTTTGTATAATTTGCTATTTGCATTATCCATGTTCACTAGAATTATATAAAGTAAGCTAAACCCTAAACATCTTAACTAATGTGGCATATGAACAGTTCGAAAAAAATAATGTTTGACCAATGGCTGAACATAGTTGATGATAGAAAAGATTGCAATTTGGTAGCCGAAAAAAAGATCACCATTTACTCAATAACAACCTCTCACATTTTCCAAGAAGAGTTGTATCTCCTGATAAATGAGCCAATAAATAACGAACTAAAAAAAAATTGCTCAAACAACAAATGTTGCTGCACTCTTCAAAGATTCAGCTCTGCTAATATGCCCAAGAGATCAGAAGTGAATCCTTCCCATCATTCTGTTATCAAGTCAACCAATGTTACATTCTCTCTAAATCAGAGACAACAGGTAGCATTCCATAAAAGATTGGCTATATAAAATCTTATAACTGTCCCAATATATGTTAAGCGATTGTGCCAAGCCTAAATAATGTAGATTTAGTATAGTTAATGACATGTTGAAAATGAATCATATAATTATTTGAAAATTGAAACATTGATGTATCATAGTTTGATCGATAAAGCCAACTTAATGTACATGGTATATGATATGAATGGGATAAGACTCTTTTGTGGTATTTCATTATTGTCAAACTCTAGTAAGGCCTACTCTCAAGCCAAAATCTTTATTTTTTATAAGTTGTAAAATAAAGCAAGAATCATAGAATAACAACAATGAACATGAGGACTTGTGCTTCATCTAAAAGATAGGGGGCTAGCCACTCAGAAGATGATTCATAGGTCAAAGTAGCTTAACCACTGTCAGGACTCAAAATTTGTTAAGCAAAGTCTCTGTTGTAGCCCTCCATTTTCTGAACAAATAGACCATTGCCTAACCTCTCTGCTCAATCTAAGAACAACATCTCTTTTCTTTCAGCAATGCATCAATATTCTTTAATCCCTGTCAAGGTTTACCGAACTAGTACTGAAGGATATACCGGCCAGTGACTGCTTCAGCACGGTACGGGACCATGCCATTCCATGGCATACCAAAACCGAAAACAAGGAGAGGGAGGGGGAGAAGGAGAAAAGGAGAGTGGGAGGAAGCGGGGGTGGGGAAAGGGAAGAACCGAGGGCTTACCAGTGACGGCCGAGAGGGAGCAAGTCTAGCACTATCAAAACCCTCGAAAGGGGAGGAGGGGGGCATGCCTCGACTGCCATAAGGAAACTCTCGAATGATTGCAACCCTCAAACGTTTGTGAGCTCGAACCGTCGTGGGGGGGGGGGGGGGGGGGGGGGGGGAGAGACTCTCGAACGATCGTCGAGTGGGAGGCAGGGAGGTTTGAACCAACGCGAGCAGGGTCAAGGGGGTTTAAAATTGAATCAGGGGGTTGGGGAGGGGTTCTATTGCGATGAACCAAGGGTAAGATAGGGGTTTAATAACCGAACCGTCCCGACCTAACTGAACCGTTTTCCAACTTGGCGTCGGTTCGATTTGATACAAGCCGAACTACCTGGTTTGGGTCGGTTCTGCAAACAATGATCCTCATTTGATGTGTATCACTAATTTACTTTGTTCTCTGGAAGCTCCTAAAGCTGCAGAATTTGGATGAAATCATGGTCTGCTGTACCGGTCCGTACCGGCCGGTACGAGCCGGTACGTACTGGTCCGGCCTGGGACCGGTACCGGATCAGCGTAAAATCCGGTACCGGTAATTTATTGTTGAAGAACCGGTACGGGACCGGTACGCCACCGGTACGGACCGGTACGGGGACCGGTTTCGTACCGGTCCGGGCCGCCACCGATACGCCGACCGGTACCGGTACGGCGGACCTTGGATGAAATCTTCTCAATATTCATTCCACTTAATAATGTAACTGCTTTCACAATAGACGTTTGAAGTCTAGTCAAGAAACAATCTGTCTATGTATATATAGTATGTATTTATGGATCTATATATTCTATCCATCTATGCATGCATGCATGTAGAAAAGTAAAATTTAAAATTTATATTGTATATAACTTTTAAAGAGAATAATGGGATATCTTCTTTTTTTCCCCTTGTCTTGTCACCTTAAAAAGAGTAATTAGAATCTAATTTGTACTTTTCTTTCCTTTTTTCACAGCTATGATTTCAGTTATTTCACCTTTAAAACAAATCAAATTTATCTAAATAGGAGTTACTTATGTATTGTAAATGAGGTGGAAGGGCAGTTCTAGAAGAAAAATGACAGAAACAGAATGGAATATTTCTCAATTCAAAACTGTTGTTTCTGTATGTAGTACAGATATATATAAGCCAAGAGCCAAGAACTCAAGCATGATTCCTAAAGAAGTGCTTACAAAGTAGAAAAGCATGTAACTCGATTAATTAAGACATGATTTCAAACTAAATATATATCGAAAAACAAAAATTCTAACAACAATATTAATATTCAATTAATTGGACAAAGTTTCCACTTACTTCAATATAGTGATGCAAACGGGTTGATTATGATCAACAAGCAACCCAAAATTTGTTTTAGGTCAAGTAAACAACATGGCCTGATGGGTCAATCAAGTAAAATTTTGTGTCAACAAGTCAGAACAAGTGACCCAAAAATTGCTCTGGTAAACATGATGAATCTATCATGCCACTAATGCCAAACACTAGAGAGACCCCTCTTTCAAAATTCTTTATTGGCTAAGTAACAACCTCTCTCTCTCTCTTACCACAAAGGAAGCACAGTTCATAGTACCACAGCAGAAACATCACTCCCTCATCTAACAATGGGCCACAGCAAGCCCTCTCACTATAATAGTCTAACCCACAGAAGAGGGGTAAAACTTACACAGCCATGTGACATTCGCCAGGCTTGGGTGTAAAGGTGCAATTGAAGAGGGTGTTAGGTCCAGTGAGGTCAACTCCAAGGTTACTACCATCCCTAGTATTATAAAAAAAAAAAAAAAAAACTCTCACAAGTTTATTGAACATGCCATTGTTTCATCTGTACATATTTCAAACTTTCTTGTAGGCATTCTTCCAAAAAAAATAGCTGATTTTATTGGCAATGCTCCAATCTTCTCACCCATCAAAAGCATAAGATAAACAACCTTCCACTATTAGTTTCATCTCCCCTTCAAGTAGTCCTAAGACAGAACTTCGGCTTTATTGAAAGTCATGCTTTCTCCAACAGGATAAAATATCTTCATGATTATAATCATAATTGCAACACAACATCTATGTATAGTTTTGGTGCACCTAATCGTCCATCCGCTACATCAAAAATTAGCTCCAGCTACTAGTACTTCTCCAAGAGAACATCAAACTGGTAAGAATTCTTGTCCGCATTTTTTGGAACTCATCCTTGAATTTTATGTCTTTTTACCTTCAATTACCAATAACAAGCAATTTGACAAGAAGAAAATACTTCATACAAAATGATATTAGTTTTCCTTCAAAACACAAAGTTAACAGGTTTTATACATGTACTATGACATATGAATTGAAATATAAGATAAACTAGAAGTTTCAGACTGTCATTTCATACAGAAAATAGTTTCAACTTTCAAGTTATCATTTTAGCTATGAAACAAGATTACTGGAGCTTGTAGTTACTATATCAGAAATGGATGATATTATGGCATATTGGGTAGTGAACTGACATTAAGCAATACTTATGTAAATAAGACAACCGGTAATAAGCATATTTGCAATTTTACACAACGGATATCTCACAAGAAATGCAAAGGTTAAAAGAATAAAATGAGAACTGTACTTTCCCATGACCCACAGGCTGCCTGCTATGGTGTTGACCAACTGAAATGATCTGCTAAAAGATGTGCTAGACAAGATAGGCTCTGAAGAAGGTGTTTGGATGAATTGATTGTTCTTAGACACTGCAGCAGATTGAATCGATGATTTTGCAAGCAATGAGGTATCTTTTCCTGATAAAGGAACTGAAAAGGAACCACTTGAAACAGATGAATGAGAAGTTGGATGATTAGAAGACTGTTTCCGAACACCCACTGCTCCTATTTCACGCTGAATAGCACAACTGTTCCAGCTGATCTGGAACTAGGAGATGGAACATGAACTGGATCTGAAGATGAACAGCACACCCCAATGATAGAGTTGGTTGATGTCAATTTAGATTGTGACTTCGAACTATTGGGGACCTCCTGTGCCTGTGAAGTAGAGACTGTTGGTTGTGTCTCTTCGGGTAGTAATGGCTTATGACTGCCACCTGAGCCTGCATATTTGGCATGATCTGCTCCAGAATGACGGGGCTCACTTCCACCTGAGATGGGATGTGCCCTCCGAGTTCTTGGAAACCATGTTCTTCTGATCGATTGGAACCCAAGCAGAGCTACAGTGGAAAAGTATGGATTAGCAACCATACCAAAAAGATCTAACAAATATTCATTATAGTTCAATGTGAACACATGCAAACACTACCAGCAGGATTGATAAGACTG